>NW_015090922.1:23794815-23816811 GCF_001431845.1 Calidris pugnax
GGGGGGGGGGGGGAGTTAGTCATCTCAAATTTTCCTTTGGCACAAGGAAGTGAGGCACCTCATTCTGAAATCCAAGAGTAGGTTGCTCCTTCTGAAAAGCGCTCAAGATGGTGTGACCTGCTTTTCTCCTAGCCAGAGGGATGGCGTGCTTGCGGCCACCTGCCAAGGGCATGCTCCATCTCATGCTTCCCACAGAACAGGTCTGCATGCAATCACAGCCTGCGGTGAAGGGAAGCAGGGACAAGGACTACTCTCACTCCAACCTGCTGAGGGAGTTTTACACTGCAGATTTTGATATCTGTGTCTTCCTGCTATGCTCCACCATGGGGGAAATTTGGCAGAAGATGGTTCTGTTGTTACTTACACATGGACATTATAACTTACATGCACAACCAGTGAGAGAGCCTGGCGGAGGCAGGCAGGTCTGGCACTTGGCCATAGGTTTTTTCTCACAGACGGTACTGCCTTTCCTGAACAGGCTGCTGTGGCTGCCACACTTCAACAGGGAATTCATCTGGTGCCACAAAATATCAGCCAAAATATCAGTGCAGTTAAATACGCAGGAATTAATTTGAATGGAAATAAGAATGATGGGCATCCAAAACCAAAGAAATTAAATAAGTAAAAAAACCTGCCTTCCAAATGTCAGCTAAAATGTCTTTTCCTCTGGGCCCCCTAAACATTGTTAGAGGAATTCAGAGGGGGACAATAACAGAGGTGAAGTATGGGTCCTATTCATAATACAATTTTGGAAATGCACAATCAGTCCCTTTGAGGAAACTCAGCTAATGCTAAGTGGAGGACCCTTTCCATGCTAAGAAGCTTGTTCCCAGAGCTCCCAATATCTAGAAGTCATTACCAAAACGTAATCCAAAGGCACCATACAGAGCCCATGCAATACATAAGAGAAATTTTTGTGTGAGAGACACTCCCTTGCAAGTGCTGTCTCTTCACAGAGGTAGAGCCTCAAGTAACCCAGAAAAGGGAAAAGGAAGGAAATGTGGGTTTCCAAGGACTTCCATGGCTGTTAAGATGGGGCTAGAGGGGCCAGTGGACAGGATCATGATGCCTAAAGTCCTGGGATATTTGGACCAGGCAAGGGGGGGAGAAGTTGGTCAGAATGTTGATATTCAAAGTTTTTTCAGATCTCTGTAAAAGACTGATTGCTTGAATAAAGATACAGCATAAATTATCAATGTTTTGCCTTTCATAAACTGAGCTAGAAATTTTTCTTGCAACTCTTTAGAAAGTGAGAGCTTCCATATGAGATTCCACAGGAATCAACATTTGGTAGCCAGAAGTACCTTTACTGGAATTTTAGTTTAAATATTGTTATCAATGCAAAGGCCACACAGCTCAATAACTCTTACATGGTGAGAGCAGGACAGTAATGAGGACACGACAGTCATAAAAGAGTTTGGATTTTGACTGTTTGGTCATTTTGAATAGTTTTAAGTCACATATTCAAGAATAAGAAATACAAACTTACCTTATCCTTGAAAGCAGTGGGTTTGGAAAAGATGCAAACGTCATATTGTTCAAGCAAGTACATTCATGTTTTCAACATGATGCTTCATTAAGAAGGATTTAAAAAAAACCCTAGCAGCATAAATAAGTCATATGAGTGCTCACTTGATTCTCCCTGTATATGAGACTAAGTACACACCACAGTATTTCTACGATGCATATAATTATATTTTGCTACCCATGCTTGAGAAAATATGCTTTTCAAAACACAGTTAATGAGGTCTGAAGAAATCATCTAACAGAGAAAGATGTGAAGAATTCAGTGGGCTTAGTTCATCAAAAGGAAATTGAGAGATGACTCAACAGAGAATAAGCACCTTTGTGGGCATGAAAAAAGGATATGAAAATGTTTTTTCATATCAGGAACTGGGACCCATGCATAAGAGAAAACTGACCCCACATCAACACATCTGGAATATTTCCAAGAATATTAAATGAACATTAAATAAGCTTTCCTTGCCTAACAATCAGTATTAGGGAGTTAAATGAACCATGAAAAGCAAAAGAAGCAAATTTCTTAGTCCTTTGTTCTTCTCAGTTGCTCTTTCTAAAGCATGAAAGGAATCTTAGAGAGACAAATATGTTTAATTGGTTTATATTTGAAGCTTTACGCGAAAACGTTGTATAAATAACCCTACATAAACTTCACATTAACAGAGCAGGAACACCATACCCCAACTGTACTGAAGATGTGTTTTTATTGCAGCTGTAAGTATGTGATAAGATTCAAACTTTAGTGGTTGCTGGAGGTAAGAAAGAATTGGGAATATTGTTGGATTATTTATTTTTAATTGCATTCTCTTCCTTCATGTGATGATGATTCACATTACATTCATTAGAGTGGTATATATATTATTCTGAAATTTTTGTTAGAAAACTTTACTACCCACAGAGGCTTTAGAGATTAACAAATAACCAAAAATTAACAGAAATACAAAAAATACAATACAGAAATGAGGAAAAAAAAATTCAGGTGAAAAAGTCAGAATTGCATGTTTCCAAAAGACAGCTGAACAGCCTTGTGACTGGCAGAATCCTCAGAGGTAAAAGGTTACCGAGTAACCAAGCAAAAACATATGATAAAGGAAATAGAGTTAGCATTTGAAACAATGAAAAAAGATGGGAAAAGAAAGCATTTCAAGGAAATTGAAAGAAATTTGCAATGGAGTTTCAAAAAGAAGTTGGTAGTTCTGAACAGAAACCTTTTTTCCCCCTTTTAATAGTCAAGAAGTTTGAATAAAAGTCAAGAAGTAAGAATTACCAAAGTTCTTACAGCAGTTTTCACACTTTGAAAATCAGCAAACATAAAAAAAAAATCAGAATCTCTTTGCAGAGCTGGTAAACAGTGGGAAAAGGTGTCTAGTCAAAGAATAGAGAGAAAATAAGTATTGGGCAGCTACTTAGACAACGCAGGAATATAATGTAATGTTTTCGTACATATTTAGATTAATGGTGCCTTTATGTAACACTCATTTTCTGGCCTGCAGCACACAAGCTGCCTTTGTAGAATGGTCCATGTGGGATTCATTAGTACGTTACTTTAAAATTACTATGATAGGTATAATAGTGCTGTTATATAAAACAGCTGACCACTTTACTGTGTAAATCCATTCTGCCCCCAAAGATCAAAAAGGCAAAGAACCTTGGAAGTTGTCAGCACTGAAATTAGTCATGGGAGAAAAGTAAAACTAGTTGCTCAAGAAGCGCTGTAGAAGAATGTCAACAGCTAAAACTAGTACTATGAACACAGAAAGCACTGGCGCGCACTTATCATTAACTCTGATCAAGTAGAGACATGTGACCAGGAGTAGGTTGGGGCCATGGTATTTTGGGGAGGTGGGGGAGAGGGAATTTCTCTTGTCAATTTACATTTTCTTCTCTCGTTATAATCCTATATGTTTCTGCTTTTTCTTAATTTCTTGAAATATCTTCCTATAACTCTCCTATTTTAATTTCAATTTCTCTCTTCCCTAACTCACATTTACTTCACATCTTTTCTCTATCCATATAAGAGGAAGAAGGGGGATTTTTAGAACAGTGTCAAGAAACTTGCTTATTGTTAATGGCACATCATCAGGTTGCATTATCCCCTCTCTTACCTTTCAACTTCAAATTAAAAAATTAGGAACTGTACCTTTCTGTTCTGAGACACCAATAAGCCAACCCAGGATTCTTAAATGGATTCAATTCTGCACTCCTTTGCAGTTTCAGAGTAGGATCTGGTATTCAACAAGTTAGATGATTCATGCAGTACTGCACTGATAAATCTGATGGCAACCAAAGAAGAAAGGGGCAAACATGGTGTACCTGCTTTTACCCTTGACTACATACTTGGTTCGGTGTTTCTCAGCACTGTTACACGCTTGACATTTTTCACCTAAGAGCTGCTTTCTTCAGCATCTGAGGAAGCATAAAGTCCGCTTCACTTGTAAAGCACTTGGTAGATTAAAATTAATAATACCATTATTTCTGATTCTCCTCTAGTCCAACTTGCAAGAATCTACAATTGTTTTTAAAAATAATTTGTTTCTGAAACAGCGGAGGAAAAACTAAAAGCTGTGCTCCATTCTGCTGCAGTGGGCCAAGGTGTTCCTTGATGAATGTTCCACATTCATCTCACTGAATTATGCAACACCTACAGACCAGGGCCCCCCGCAGACTCTATGCAAGGGCCTATATTTATTGTCTGCAGATACCAGGCAATGGTGCACACCTGGGTCTCAGCCTGAAGGATGTTCAGATTCAGGTGGACACTCACCTTACTCTGGGAAGCAGAGATGCCACAAGCTGAATGGGCTAGATATAGACTGAAGGAAAAAATAACAAGTTTATGGGAAGCGAACAGAGGGGCCAGAAAGACAAGTGCAAATCTCCAACTTCCCATGGCACTGACTAAAACACCACATTTTCCCAGCTTAAATATTTTGGTTAATACTTTGTCTTAAATGCTCTATTATCTAGACTGTGCCAAACTCTACTGGCTAGACTCTACTGTTTTTTAAAAAACACTGCTATGCTTTGCTTTAGATCTGCAATTGTTATCCACTAACTTGACCTTAGAAGGAAAATCAAAGTATTTTTAATGAAAAGGAAATCGGAGTTGCTAAGAAATGTGACAAACGAGGGTGCTGCTGTAG
This sequence comes from Calidris pugnax, assembly GCF_001431845.1. Taxonomy (NCBI): domain Eukaryota; kingdom Metazoa; phylum Chordata; class Aves; order Charadriiformes; family Scolopacidae; genus Calidris; species Calidris pugnax. The sequence goes on from NW_015090922.1 coordinate 23,799,480, forward strand.
TAGTATTTTAACTTCTTGAAAAGATAACACTGCAAGGAATCAGTAAAAAGTAAGACATCAATAATGGAGTATTCAGACCAATTAAAATCAGGTCAAATACAACACAGCCAAAAGGAGAAATTACTATGGAAAATCATTAAAATGCCTGCACCATGTTAAAGAGATATTGGATGTTTTTAAATGTAGCAGAGAAAGTTTCTGTTCCACAACACAGTAATTCACATGACTGACTTTAAACTTTTTTAACAGAAACATGTCTTTACACTACAAATGTCTAAAATTCCTTTAACTCACAAATCCTGAACTGGAAAGAGTAACAGAAAATAGGATGTTTTCAGTCACGCCTTTACAACAACAAAAAGGACCACACAATATTCCTCCCACACCCTTGTCCTGCAATTTTCCTTCAGGAAATCTGAGGAAACACATCCCTTGGCAATAGAAACTGAGCAGTTTTAAATGTATTTGCTTCCAGTTTTGTTAGGGAAGTTTCAGGTGTATTGCACACCCCAGGCATTCTCCTCGCCCTAGCACTATAGGGAGGGACACCACAGCTCAAAGTAACAGGAGTTACCTTGGCTTCAGCAGCTTCAGTGTTTCCAGGCATTTTCTCTCTCTCCTTACTGACCATCAATGGTCCTCACAGTACCTGACATCTGACACTCACATCAGTTTCTATACCCAAGGCCTTTGCATTTTTCATGAATGCTCAAACCAAAGCACACAAAATGCTGAAGCATCTACAGCATTGACTGACTGAGAAGAGATTCTGAGATGGGTATTTATAATTGCAAAGTTTATATCTAATTTATAAGTATTAATGAGGTGATGTTGGTTTCTAAAGAGATGTAAAAGCTAGCTGTGAGTCACATGAAAGACACAACTTGGCCTGCTTTTTGTGTCACAGTGTCCATACATATTTCCTTCTGAGGAAAGGGGCATGTTTATAGGACCACAGCCTGAGATAAAGAAATCAAGAAAATGAGAATAAAAGCAAGATTTTTTAATTTTATTTTTCATTAGAACCCTATATACCAGAGATTTCCACTCAGATGAGGGTAAGCATTTACCTTGTGTTAAATTCCTGCAAAAGATACCCATAACACTTTGCTGCATGACAATGCAGTCATTATACCGGAGTAGCATTGTTACTACTCTTTCATTCTATGACATGTGAGAGATACACACAAGGCACAATAAATTGCACATCTGATCTCTAAGGAGTGATATTATAGCCCTTACAGCAGCTTTGTCACATCCCAAACACTTCCAGAACAACCTCATGAAATTCTAAGAACTGCTTTAGCAGAATCTGTACAGCACTAATTGAAGTCCTCAGCGTTGCTGAGGTCTGTCCTGTCAGCATCTCCATATGCTCTTTCCTATGTGGAAAGTCTGCCACTTCTCAAAATATTTTCTGATCTTTTTCTGAAAGTTACTGTTACTGGGGGGAAAATACAAGTTAATATAAAATAAATCAGTGTTCAAAATATGCAATAATAATTATAAGTGGATTTTTTGTATGAACATGTTTTTTAATCTTCCATCACAGAATCATTTGGCAGCTCACAGACACAATGGCCTTATTACCTTTTTTTTGTGTGTGTGTCATCTTACAAATATTACACAGGACAGAAAAAAAGAATGAGACCACTGAAATAATTTAGAAAATTGTGTACATACTTGGCAGCCCTTCCTGAGGGATAAGCTTTTCATTAACGAGGAAAATGAAACCCAAAATTGCTGACCTAATAATAAGAGAATGCAGATAGGAAAAAGTATATCTAAATTGCTTAACATTAAAATGTCAATTTCTATGATATTCTTCTTCAGAATAAGGGTTCATCCTTGGAATTAGCCAGAAAAATTAATTATTTCTGCTTATTTCTACACTTTTCTATTAGTATACACATTAAATTAATTTATGGAATACATGATGTTGATTCGGCTGTTGAGTTGTCTGATTAAGAGTAGCTTAAAAGTACTGAGAATAAATATGTACTGGTGTCAAACTATAGAGAAAGTCAATTTGTCTATTTTCTAGTCTTATGCCTTCAGGAAATACTAACAATAAATTTTGAAAATAATTCTTGTCTGAAACAAAGTTTTTCTATACAATAAAACTTGTTTTCACTGTAGGAGTCATAAATCTATTTTGCAACTTCAATGTCTGACAGTGTACTTTGTGATAAATCTTCACAAGGTGACAATGTGCATTCGTTAAAACAATATTCAACATTTTAGCTGGCATAAGTATATATATATATATATCTGGCATAAGTATATATATAAGTATAAACAGGGTTATACTGTGATACTAATGTGATAGGTTACAGGAGGATCTTTTGGGAAACAGAAAGGTAAAGGTCATGACAGCTGACAGGGAGCAGAAGAAAACAGAAATGAAAGCAGATTGTCAAATTTGTTTCATAACAGACTTCTACTAGGGGCACTAACACTTCTGTTGGACAGCACAACAATCTCTTTAAAACAGGCACAGAACCACAATCATGGTTTTGTCATGTAGAAAGTATATACTCAGATTATTACCTTTCAAAGGGAGTTGCTCTATTCCTTTTAATGGATGAAAGTCATAAAATTTAAATAATTTAAATCTTAGAATTATTTTCCAAATTTTTGAGAACTTAGGAATTGATTCCAGGTAAAAAAAAAAAAAAAAGTAAAATATGTTATGCCAGTGTTTAAAGCCTTTTCCATTTCCATTACCTTTCTAAATCACAGTGTGCTTCTGAAAAAAAGAAAAAAAAAAAAAGCCCTGCACAGACTTTTAGGGCAGATAACAACATGGAACAGTGGAATGGCAGTACTGTTATCTGACTATATGGACATGCAGCCCAGCACCTTGTATTCAGAATGAATTTTCTCCGTAACTGGATGCTTAGGGAAGAACATATTTGATGTCTCCCTCTAACAGAATCAAAGAAATCTTGCTTGAATAGGACTTTTGGATGTCATTTACATTCACCCTCCCACCCAGAGATGAATGTTTCTATCTATGACAATGAATGTTTCTAAACTATGACTGCAAAACAAGTTTCCACAGAGGTTCAACCACATACACAGCCTGAACTTCGTTAAGAGAAATTAAATAAAGCAAGAAAGCCAGTCACGGACACACTTTCTTCTTAATGCTTCAAACGCTAACTTGCTGATGCAAAACAACAAATTAACCCACTTTATACAGGAAAGACGAACAAATGATGAGCAGGTACAACAAATACAAAACTCAAAATAGCAAAGGAGTTTTCACATTAAAAGATGGTTATTCAAACCTTTAAGAAAACTAGGTATGAAAAGGGAGTATTATTTACAATTATATTATTCCTTCTGTAATGAAATTAAGCTTTGTATTTTGCACTGTTGACTTCACCCCCCAATAAAATTGTCTTTAATAACACAATACTGACATTTTTCAAAGGCTATTCTCTTTGGAGAAAAGCAGAAATATTTATCAGACCAATACTGTCCTCAAGAATTTTTAGAAATTAAGATGTTATTTTCCTTAGAAATTGATTAACTTTTGGGGCTGTACCACATTATTGTAACCATTACTTTAAGAAAATATGGTGGATTCATGTTTTCACTTAGAATGTAAATGCGTATGGGTTTTACAAGACTCAAAATAAATAAATCTTTTTTCCTAATTTTATTCTTAAGCTTATTATACACCTCCAACTGAGACCAGCTTGATTAATTTGTATCATATTAAGATTTGAGGTGAGTTGCAAAAGCAGTATACAGAAACAACAGCATTTTCCGGTCAAATTTTGAGTAAGTTAATTTCATATTGAATGTGCATTTTAGAGGGTACTGTATAATTTCACCATGCAATAGCATTAAGAAAGTAATTAATGGTAACTGTATGTATCAAACAGGCTCCTTTTCCATTACAGAAAGCATTAATTCTTTTCCAGTTAGCACTGATGCCAGAATTTCCCTTTTCCAGCCAGAAAGGCCACACAGACTATTACAGACAGGAATGCTTTCACTGCCATGTAGCCAACTCTGCCACATATGCATAGCACAGACAGAATACAAACAGCAGGTCTGAGACCTCATCACACATGTTACTACCTATATGTTTCTCAGTTGTCCTTGGGTAAGCATATACCCGGAATAATGTTCATTTTGTCATAACAATTCATTTTGCCCACTCTTGTCCATTTACTTCTCTGAGGGCCATCCAGGATTGTGCAAAAGTTTTGTAGGTTGGTTCATTCATTTGTTCAAGTATGCTACCTCCTGCTTGCTATAATTATTTGGAACCCTTAATTGCTCCTATGCAATTGGACATGTATGTATCATCTCCCTGTGCGTGTCAGGTCCACAGAGGAGAGGAAGGGAACACGTAAACTAGAAAAATGGCACCCTAGATCCAGTTGCCCGAGCCAGAATTCATCTTGTCCCAACAAGTTTTCCATATTAGGTTAATTCTGGTGCATCACTTAAGCCCCACTGGCTACAGCCTTGTGTGTTTCTGGAGCGTATAATAATTTACATATGGTAAAGAAACAGGGATCTCAGACAACAAAAATAATCCAAACCCTGCCACCACAATTAAGCCACAGACATATACAATTAGTGTGCAAAGGCAAAAAGAGCAATCAGATATTGAGACTAGGACTCAGGGACACCTGAGTTTCATCAGTCTACACACCATAAGCACAACAAATAAGTTTGCCTACTGGTTCTAGGTCCAAGTTGGTCAAAACAATCTTAGCATAGATGTTTCTACGTGCAAGTCATGGTTAATTTGCAAGCTGGATAATTGAACCACAGTTCATCAAGAGTTGACCATATATGCAAAATGTCAAGTATAAAACAGCCTTGTATATAAACTCCTTTCACAGCTCTAGTTTTTGCAGTTTACATTGCCCCAGTTGATAAATTAAGCAGCAAACAATAAGAGGAAAAATTAATGTGAATAATATTCTAGCAGTTTTTCAAGGCAGAAGCACATTTTGAGCAGTATAATTCAGATTAGCCTCTCAGAAGGTTATTTTAAGCAGCCTTTTTTAACTCTGTTGGATTCCTATGGCGACGAATTTATAGCCTGCATAGAAATGATCTGGGTGAAATACGCATATTAGTCTTGCAAGTAAGTGAATTACCTTGATTTTTTTTTAAAAAAATCAAATAACTCCAGATAAGATGCTACTGCAATTGCAGGCTGCACAAGGATTTCTCACAAAAACCTTATATTTATGACAAAAAAAATAATTACACGTCAGTGCCATGAAGCATATAAAAGCAACATTTTTACAGACCTTTGGAGATTACCATGAGCAGTCAGTACTGGGAAGTCTCTAACTATCCTATATTTGCATACCATTTAGATGTCAAGGGTCATCCACACAGGTAAAGATTTAGAATGAAATAAAAATAATTATTTCCATCTGGATATTAACTATAATGCTCTGTGACTCTCCAGAGGGAATCCAGAATCATTTGTAGAAGTAAAATTTAAACAAGAAATAGGCTTCTTAAATTGCAAAGGACTATTAGTTAAAAAAATTATACTACATTTTCATCTGAAATAATCCAGAGTTATTTTGGCTTTTGTTATATAATCACTTCCAAGTACTGCAAAGTATGTGATATTAACCTCTTGATTTGGGGCAGAAGTCTTAGCAAATAGAAAGCAGACTTGCCTCATTACAGCCAAGAATATTGAAGGCTGAGCCACAGACAGGCAAATTCTGAGATGATAGGTCTATCTTTACATTCTTATATTTAAATTATTAGTAATTCTGCACTTGTCCGAGCATAAAGAACTAGTGAAGAAAAGAAATTCAGTGTCTATATTTCCTATTCAAGCTCATTCCATTCTGCCACCTCTATTTAAACACTGAAAGACTTCCCAGGTGTGTGTAGAAAACTACAAACACTACTTTCTAAAACATTGTGCTCTGGAGAAAGAAAAATAATAATTTTGCCTATTGCTTGAATCGGCTTAAAGCAGGGCACATCATTGAGAATCAAGGAGAATAATATTTTCAAATAGCTAGGAACTACGCTGAGTTTTGGGTTTTAACATTATATTAATATTCAGTAACAACAACTTGGATTATTAACATTTTAGGGTAACATTGTGAAGCAGTTAAAAACAGCTCAGTTAAAAAAACCCTCATCAAATATATGAGGCCACTTATTCTAATATAGATTTAGATACCTAAAATTTTGACAACGTTTTACTTAGTGCCTGAAATGTTATCTTCTTCAGAGAGAGCCAAAGACCAACTGCCCACTATATGGTCCAGTCATACTAGCAGTTTATTTTCTAGACAATGGATATACTTCTTTCCTTCCATTAGGACGGACCCCATGATAAAAGGACATGCCTTGTTGTCAGCACTGAGCAGCTGCCTAATTAATTTAATTTCTTCTTATGAGGAAGCGCCTGCAAGTGTGTGTATCAGCAGCTACAGCAGCACGCAGTCTGCTGCCAGAGGGCAGAGCCAATAACGCAACTGAGAAAACACAGATGGTCAGTTGTCATCCTTTCCCTGGCACTGGGAAAGGGACAGGGAAGGCACTTCTTCAAAATGAGATGCACTCAGCCTAGCATGGGCACGCTACCACAGGACAGAACAACAGCCTCTCTAGATGCCACTGTTTAAGCCAGATGTCAGCCATTCTGCTACCTTCCCGCTGATCTGCAGGATGGGCACAGTAGGGCTCAAAGCTGAGAGTAACACTTTCTTCACAGTTACTGCAATTTATTAATCTCCAAAGAAATATAACAGCAGTTCATGAACTTTTCTTTCTTCCATTTAATTCACACCATGTTTTATTCACTAGCAGATTTTGCAAGATTTTAAAAAATTTCAAGCCTTTTCATTTTACTTTTCCATTCCTTGAACTGCAGGAAGCAATTCTGTCTACGTAGAATTGAGAGTGTCCACTTACTAGGGGCTCCTTAAAAAGGTTTGATATTCCTGGATGTTACTTAACTTCAGTATCTACTTTATCATAGTAGTATTTTACAAACACTCAAAATCAAATTATCTACCTTTTATTACAATGTGTACTTAACTGTAACACAGTGAAGTCTGATGTCAGCAGCTTTTCCCAGTCAATTCAAGTTATTTTCACATTCCAGCCTTTTCTTTGGAAAACCTTCAGGCCTATTGACATAATTACCACATGCTAAAATAACAAAAGCCCCTCCTTCTTTGCTGAATTCTACTTTCTGGCACCATGCGTTAGAGAATATGAGCTGCAGGAATTGGAAGACTTTAGCATAGTAATTATCAAGAGAGAAGGGACTGTGACAGATTTGGGTTAATGCCCAATACCTAATCTTAAAGCAACTCATAGCATTGTTCTAACATAGCTCAAAAGCTGAGCAGGAAAGAGAAAAGATGCTAGTGCTAGTCAGGTACTTCTTTTGCTTGTGAACGTGGATTGGTTAAATAGAAGGATATTTTCCCTTCAAAGACACAGAGTGAAGAAACAATTGAAACACGTGTCTTCGTCTGACACAGCAAACTACAAAAATGCTAATGTTTTCCAAAGGTTAAAAGCAAGCATATTCTCTAAATCGCATACACTAGGCGAATATTGATTAAAAATGGAAAAAAAATTATTTGTAATGAAATGGAGCTTGAGGGATTTTATGGAGCAGTAGTTTATTGGAGGGGAAAAAAAGAAAAGAAAAAATGAACATACTTCAAAAAAGCTTGCTATGCATAAGGCCAACTGACTGCATAAGGCCTACACATTTTTTTTTCTTCTCAGTTATGTTGCTTTCAGATGACCTGGTAAGTAGGTAGCCGATGAATTTTTCACCTTTACCTATTCTGCTCCTGATATTATCCTATTGTAAACATGACCTTTGCTGTCCATATACTGAACCTATGTATAGTCCTTTGGCCTTTGCTCAGGCTTTTAGCTGTTTAAGACTAGAGACTATAGTTTTGTTACTAATAGGTATGGCAGCTGGCACCATATGACCTAAATTCTCAGTTTGGATCCCCAAACACACTTATAGCACAAAAATAACTTTTTAAAATAAATAATGAAAAACTTAAAAATTAATCTATATCTACCTAAAACAAACAAACAAAAAGTGCTTCATAAAAATTCTAGTTTTCAACCCCTTTCATTTAGAAAGCCATTTTTGGAAAAGCATGTTATCTGCATACTTTCAAGACACTGTATAGTATCACAGGAAAATACTGGAGATACGCTTTATTTCACATACTATTTTTTTCATCTTGTGATTTTTTCTTTTACTTCTGGACTTTCCATGCTATAATTACCCCTGGATGGTTCTATTTTCTTTAATGCATTCAATTCATGCAGTTTCCTTCTGTCCTACTGGCACTCCATAAAGAACAATTAATCACAACCTTTTGATCTCAAATTGCATGATCCACCATTACTTAGCCACCTTTCAGTGTCCCAAAGGTCCTTATTTAGCATATATCTAAGAGACATATTTAGTCTATATAACTGCAATTTCTACTAAGCAATACAGCAACTAAATCTTGCATGCAAACTTGGATCATTTACACAATGGATTGATAGCAAAGTCCTTTAGTTTGTTGTAATTGTAGATTTTTGAGCTTTTTCCCCTTACATTTCAGAAATTTCAAAACCTTTTCCAGAAGAACTTGCAGTCAGATCTTCCTATCCAGCACCAAAATGTATAGGTCAAACCTTTGTAACCGCAGATCAGGCCGTGGTTATGTTATTACAAAAGCAAGTTGTTCATATCAAAAATTGCCCCAACTCTTGATCTCCATTGGCTCAGCAGAATGATGTGGTTTGGCTACAAGAGATCTCCAGCAACTGCTGAGAAGGGTCTTCTTTACCACCTAAGAGAGACACATCCGTTTGCCTAAAGAAATACCCAAATAGAAAGATAATTGTGAAGAAAACTAGATAGCAGAAATCACATAAGTAGTCAAAATGCTATACAGATGACAGAAAACATTAAAACACATTAAAAACACATTAAAAGTGCCTTCAAAAAAAAAAGGAAAAAAATGAGGCAGCTGCAAAAAAACTCACCTATAAATGGACTTCTATGCTTAAATATATTGTACAATTTGAATAAGAAGTGACTGTAAGATGATATAATTTGAAATTCTATTTGCAACCAATCCTCTATGGTTTAGCATGTCTTTAGAAAAACTGAAGGAAGCTGAAAGAAGTAAATATACATACAAAAGTGACTATGACTTAAGAAGACAGATTGAAGAAGCTACATTTATGAGCATAAATATTAGACAGATTTAATCACAGAACATACCCACCCATGCTCTCTGTAACAGATGTCTTATCCTTTGACAGAGAATGTTCTGGACGGAATCAGGGAATTGTCAGAGTTGGAAGACATCATCTAGTCCAACTCCCCTGCTAAAGCAGGATTGCCTAGAGCACATTACTCAGGACTGCATCCTAGCAGGTCTTGAAGTTCTCCAGAGAAGAGGACTTCACAACCTCCCTGGGCAGCCTGTTCCAGTGCTCTGCCACCCTCAAAGCAAAGAATTTTTTTCTCATATTTGAATGGAACTTCCTATGTTCCAGCTTGTGCTCATTGCCCCTTGTCCTGCCACTGGGAACCACTGAAAAGAGTCCAGCTCCATCCTCCTTCAACTCACCCTTTAGATACCTGTAAGCATTAATAAGGTTTCACCTCAACCTTCTCTTCTCCAGGCTAAAGATTCCCAGTTCTCTCAGCCTTTCCTCATAAGGGAGATGTCCTAATCCCTTAATTGTCTTTGTTGCCCTAAGCTGGACTCTCTCCAGTAGTTCCCTGTCTCTCTTGAACTCAGGGGCCCAGAACTGGATGCAGTATTCCAGTTGTGGCTTCACCAGTGCAGAGTAGAGGGGGAGAATAACCTCCCTCAACCTACTGGCCACACTCTTCCCTATACTGCCCAGGATCCGATTGGCCCTCTTGGCGAAAAGGGCACATTGCTGACTCACGGACAGTTTACTATCTACCAGGACCCCCAGATCCTTCTCCTCAGAAATGCTTTCAGCATATCCACCCCTAACCCCTATCAGTGCCTGGCACTGATCCTCCACAGGCGCAGGACCATATGCTTGCCCTTGGACACCACAGTAATACTCATTTTGGCTAATAAACAAAGAAATCAATATACACTCTACTTTAGAAAATAAAAAACTTGGAAACTATTACATCCTATGAATACTTTGCAGGTGATTGTGTAAGTAAGGGGAACCATTCAGTGCCTCTGAATATGGTAGGAATGTTATCAAAGGAACTAGAGAAAGAAACTAAAGTAATTCATGAGAAAAATGCTATTATTCATTAGTAAGAGTCCTGTAACAGTAGGAAGATACTACAAATGAAAATATTCAACAACTTAAATAGCACATTAGTGGACAAGAAGAAGGGACTAATCTTGTAGTAATGCACAGGCCAAGGATATTACAGTGTCCTTTTCTTGTCTTCCATTTTCTGTTATTGTCTCTGCAAAAACCATAGACTTAAGCTTCAAAGTTTTACAGAAAGGAAAGACATAAGAACAGAGCACTGGAAAAAGGTGTAACAAAAGTCAGAAAACTCAATTTTAAGTGGAACAATATATAAAGAGGTAACAACTTCCACAAATGAATCACACCTCAACTATTCTTCCATCTTACTGTGCTTTTCCCTCGCCATTAGTTTCTTTGCCAAAATCAACATGTATGCACTAGGACCTCCAGTTTTAGAACTCTTCTCAATTCTCTTGGCACTCAGAGGTAAACAGTGACGATTGTCTCTCTGCTATATTCAATGAACGGTAAGAGTTTCTCCTGAAAATTACAGTTTTACTGGCACAATCAGTAAATTCAGCTAAAAGCTTAAAAAAACACTAGCGTACACAAATATTTGTTTAAGTATAACCTTAAATATCGCATGCGTAAGCACTATAACTCCATTTCTTGGATTTAAAACTGCAGTTTTCAAGAGACAAATTATTACCTGCTGTTGTACATTACAGAAGTACACAGGATACATATGTCAATATTAATTTCTTGTGATACAACTGTTAAAAGCAGTAAATTGTCTGTATTGGTTGGCTGTGTTCATATTACCACACTGCTTATTCTATGGACTCTTTTACAACACAAAAATTTGAAGAAGTTGCATTTCTCACAGTTCACTAATTTTTAATAAAATCTAAGAATTCACTTCAATTTTGTTTAAGTCTAAACCAAATTAAACAGTATTAACTTGGACACCACAGTCTGTATCATGCAGTATGTAGCCTGCCTGAATAATATTATCCTGTTAAAAGTGCACATTAGTGTCAGAAACAGTATGAGTCACAGGAAACACATACTTTTAAAATAAATCATTCTCCTATAACACATCATGTTATTTTTAATTTCAAAGTGAGTTTCTTTTCTTGAATTGGATGTGTTAAGTGTTAAGAAAGAGGCTCTCAGTGGCAAGTTTTTGTGCACGGAATGGAAGAGGAAATGCCAAGTTTCAAGGACTCACAAAAAGTCTACAGCCATTGGAGAGGGGACAGCATGAACTGGGCTCTGCAGGTCTGCCAGAGCCAATTAACATCCTTTTTCAGCAGTGAATACTAATCTTGCAAACTCTAATGAATGAGTTCTTAGCTGTAGGAATTTGCTTCTGTGGAAGCTATAATTAATTCAATAAATGAAGGTTTTTCATACTTAAAAAGAAACTCTTTGCATCACCATATAATCAGTAGGTTTAATCCTGAAATCCTGAAAGACTCTAATGTTTAAATGTGGCTTCACATATATTTGTTAAACAGCATATTGGATTCAACAGCAAGGATGCCCCAGAAGTTTTGTGACATAGAAGCTGAACTTAAAGAAACATGTTTCTATTATTCTGGTATGTACCTATAAAGTCCATTTGAATTTGTTTTCAAGTCAAAGGGATCTTAAAGTATCAGTCAGAAGCATCAGCAACACATTTTTCAACAAAATGGGCAAAACCAAAATAGCGTGTAAGCCTGAGTGTCACATGAAAACCTATTCTCATGTTGTTCACTCAAAAAGGAACAACATTGCAATCCCCCATTTCTAAATCTCACATTCAGTTCCTAGAAAGGCTGATGAAAAGTGTTTTATGCAGTTGTGCTGTATAGGGAGGAAACAAAGCTGGAAGAAATACTGCAAACTGGGGGCTGTGCGGTTTAAAACCTGAACACAAATGGTAACTGCTGTACCTGCCCGTTCCACCATCATCAGCCTTCCCAGCCTCTGGCCTCACGTATTGTAGAATTTGAGATAATTTTACCAGAATCCTCATAAAGATGCCAATTTCAGAGTAGGAATATTCAAAATCTGCTGAACTGAAAGCCTACCTTTTAAGAATACAGAATAAGTATTTTTTAAATAATTATTTCTTGAGTTATGATTCTTCTTAGTTATAACTGAATATTGATACAGCCAATTTATTTTATGACAAAACTGTGGCCTGCACAGAAATGAGGTGGAGCAACAGAACAGCAAGAAGTCCAGAGGAAAAATCAAAATCAAAACAAAACACTTTCATTAGGGAAAGAGCAGCTTGATCCTGTTTTGATGTGGATATAATTAATTCAGGGATTAATAAAAAGACTCCATAACAAAGACCCCAAATGCTACGAAAACCAGCTTGTTTCCATTCTGAATCTTTCTTTTTATTTGTAAAGACTGGCATTACAATTGAAAAGGACTCAAAATGGAGTGATGTACACATCATTGGTGTTTCATGATGCAACTGATGGAGTCCCTGAATGGATATTGCTTCAGCTTTGCTTTTAAAAAATAATTTAACGAGAAAATCTTCAACTCCACTATCGATCACAGGTGGCAGAATGAAAGAAAGAAAAATAAAATAAACAAAAACTACCGTCAAATTCATAACATATACATTGTTGGCTGATGACACTTGTTCCAGATGTACAATAAAGCCCACAACACTTTATTACTATGGATATAATTATTGTGAATGTTTTTTCATGTTGATCAACTTGCTTCTGAAGGTTGGTTTTTTGATTGTTTTAAACTTGCATAATAAACATGCAATGAAACATTTCTTGTTAAAGTGTTTTTTTGCAGTCATCTCGTTTTCATACAAAGATTTCATAAAGTTGCAGTGTTGTATCAGAGCATTACCAAAATAAGAGCAAAAGCTAAAGAGAAAGGTAAATGTGAAATGAACTCGATGAGAATAACCTAATCTTGTCCTGAGACACTCCAGTCATATTAAAAAGATGTGCACAACCAAATCCCTTCCTCCCAAACTCACTAAAACCACAAAATAAATATTAACTTGGAAGAAAGGGAAGACAAAGAAAAAAAATAAATGATGTCATCATGCACTCATCTTCTGCATAGCTCAACCCACATATAGTAAGGCACTATTTCCCCACAACTTAGTGTCCACAACAATCTTTTACAGTGCTCTGCGAACTACATCCTCCCAGGATGATGAAATAAACATTGAATGAGTGTTGCTACCATGTAACCCCAGGTGTGATCTTATAGACAAGGGCATCATCTGGCAGTTTCAGAAATAAGCTGTCTCAAGTCTCTTCATATGTGTGCATGTTATGTATAGGGTTATCTTTTGTGTGTACAAGTGTTGGTTTGTTTTCCAGAGTTGCTGTTATTTTTCATTGTTCTTTACTCCAGTGTTCTCAAAGCAAATACACAAGAAAATAAAAGCACAGTTGGGTCATTAAAAACAGAGCTTTGGTGCTCCAAAAGCACACAGCATTGGGGGTTTAAGAAATCTGTTAGACATTCCCAAAAGAATTGGGAAATGTATGGACATATTTTCGTCTGGAAATCCTCAGCTCTGCTTAGTTGAGCTGGTCTTCGTATTGTTTTCGGAAGCAATCACCAGCAGGGAAAAACTCCCAGCACCGTTCTTGATACATTTTCCATACATAGGATTCCTGAAAGAAACAGAATTCAAATTATTTAATTTGATTCAATGAGAAACCACCACTATGACTCTTTCTTCCTCTTTTTTTTATATACTGCTTCACTTTTTTGATCCTGTGCATACCAGGTTGTTGTATATCAATCTACAAAATCATGTAAATGATCTTGTCACGTAAATGATTTTGATCAGTTTAAAGTAGCTTTTAGATTTTTGTCACCTAGTCAAAAAGCACTAGAGAAACACATAGAAGAGGATCACGTAAACTAGTTCTTATTGCACATCCAGGAGCACTGTAAAGCTCAATTAAAGCTGGTCACGAGACAAATACCAGGACAAGCAGAATATTTGCTGTCATAGAAATTTGACTGAATTTCCGCATCAGTCATTTCAAAACATGCCTACACACAATACATAAAACAAAATGGCCTTTAAATATATATCTTAGAAGAGGAATACTTTACAAATCAGTGGTGCGTTGGTTTTGAGTTTTTTTTCTCATAATTTGTTCAGGTAAGGCTCTGTCTCTAGGCAGACTGGAGAATAGTAAAGGATTATGTCAGCTTATTTCCATTTTAATCACACCACTTATTGTTATACAAATTCCATGGTAGAAAGGACATGTTACATGTCGTGTAGTATGAAGTACTCTCAATTTTCAAATTATCAGCCAGTAGTATAAAAACTGAACAGTTAGTAGAAATCTAGCTTTAGTGAATATTGTAGGACACACTCTATGCCAAGAAAAAAGAAAATGCAAATAAAAAAAAAAGACTTTCTAAAAAAACCTCATTTAATATTAAATTCTCAAACGACAGATGGATGTTCAAAAATAGCAAAGCAAATACATAAAATCTGATACTGGAAAAAGCTGAGAAGATTTATGCAAAGATGACTATAGTTGTCCACTACATATATCAGAGTTCAGAAAGCGTAAGCTATGGAGATTTACAGCAAATCATCGCTCTGACCCAAAATCTGTAGGGCTATGTATATGATGCTCTTCAGGATTTTTTTTTTCTGATCTGCACCATGGGAAAATTTGCTTAGGCAGTCACATGACCACCACTAGAAAAACACAGTAGTCTGTAAATCTAATACATTTTTTACTGGCTTTAAGTATAGTTATATTAAATTGAAGGAAGCACCAGAAGTTTAAAAGAACAGCAATGAAGAAACCTCCAGGGAAAACTACTCTCACAAGTTCAATTTTAAGTATACGCACAAGTTCCTTCATATGGACATAGAATATTATATATAGATAATAATAAAAACAAAGACTATTAAAAAAGAATCAACATGGAGAAATGAAGAGTGCTGCTTTCACAAGATGCTTAAATGTTTTGTTTCTCATTATTTTTGTTTATAGTCTGTATTATATCTTGTGGAAGCAACAATTTAAGAATAGTAGGTCAGATAACAAAATAGGAATAGAAAGTACTATGAAATAAATAAATATCTAATCTTAAGCAACCAAAGTCCTAAGAATTGTTTAGAAGAATGAGAATACCATATAAGAAGCTATTCATCAGAATATTCTTAGTTTGCCAAGCCTGAATTATTTTGATTTTAGGATCAGTGTTATTTAATAATTGTTAACATTGACAGAATTCTTCAACCTACCTGTCCTGTATGCTCTGTTTCATCTTTGTTAATAAGATACATCAGAAAAAACCTACAAGCAAAGAAACAGCTATTATGAATATAGTGTATGGAAATATTACGCAGTCTAGAGAGGGATGGTTATTTTTCAGAATGTTGTTTACAGTGATAATGCTGTTCATGGACTTACAATTTCCAGAGTTCTATTTATGACAATATTCCCAAACACATTAAATGTACTTTCCTGACACTGTTGACACTCACTCATTGTTCAATGAATAGTATGCTAAAATGCAAGTGATTCAGTTTGATTTACAGTAAATAACTCAGCTGAAATGAAGATTTTCTAAGCTTTCTAATTAAAATAGACATTTTCTTGCCCATGAACACCAAGTTGGAAGTCGACAGAAAATAGCCTAACTTTTTTTCCCCCTCTCCTCACAATGAATAAAAAATGCTGAAGATTATTAAGATATTTATCCTATTGAAATTAGATTGGGTATATCTTACTAGTGTCAAGATCAACATAAGCAGAAAAGAACTCGCAATTTTTAAAATACATTGGTCTTGAGGTTTTGAGGTATCTGACAGTGATGATTTCAAAATTTCAGTCATAAAAGACTCTCTCCAAACACATGTAGAAATATGAAATATGAACGTGCACAAAAATATCAAAAACATTTCCTCAGGATGATGCAGTTACACTAAGTATGCTACTACATGTTATTTGTGTAAGACATGTTATTTTGTAAGCAAGAACAAAATCCCTCATCACAGTCCTTTCAACGTTTGCTTGCACAACCTGTTTTTTCAGGTGGAAGTCAAACATCCCTACAAAGCACATACAGTGCTAGTTGATAGACACAAAGTCACAATCCATCCATTGCTTCCTACTGACAGCACTAGTATAAAATACACTTTGGCACGGGATTTTCATATGTATTTGACAGGAGAGGAACAGTGCGGTACAGTGATTGTGGACCTGATAAAAGGTTTGATTTCCAGATTGTAAAAGATTGAGTTTAGTGGTTACTGATGTTCTGTTTCGATTTTCCGAAGGTGGACCTGATGCCCTTGGTCTGATCCCTCTCCTCCTTAGGCTCTTCATTCCAGTTCCCTTACCTCCCTTTGTCCCAGGTTCTCTTAGCCAGCCTCAGCACTCCACTCAAAATATTGTGTCCAGTCTAAGTTTTCCCTCTTTTGCCTTACTTTTTACAGCGCCTCCACAGCCACACAGCCACATATTAAGTTCCCAGTTTCCATCTCCTAGTTCACACAAACTTGGTGTGTCACGACCAAGCTGGAAACAAGGTAATGAAGTTTGTTTATTCCTTGCTCCAATCCCCACAGAATTATATATTCAGACAGCATGAGTGCACATCAAAGCCAAACAGTACTGACACTTACTTATGCAAGAGAGCTAATCAGGTACTTGCAGAGGCTGCAAAGGTCACAAGTTAGAGAGGAGTTAATTTTTACTGTACTCACAAATAATTGGCCAAGTTGTGCTCCTGTAGTGTGTGTGTTTCAAAGCCATGAGGAACTGTATCAAAGTAGTCATTTCCTATTCCACAGATAAAGCACTTCGTCTAAAAGAAAGAATACAGAGCACTTCAGCAGCATATATAACCCTCCCCGCTTTGAGAAAAGGCCAACAACAACATAACCATTCTTGAAAATGGCAATGCATCATGTATAGTATGTGCTGAGCTAAAAGGGTTTTCTTTTAACGATTGGGACGGGATATCTCAGCCAAATAGAAGTTTAACTGCCATCAGAATAGCTTCTTACTGTTTAAAAAAAAAAAAAAAAAAAAAAAGGGAAAAA
>NW_015090922.1:23817292-23917345 GCF_001431845.1 Calidris pugnax
AAAAAAAAAAAAAAAAAGTATCAGGAGAAAGAATTGCATACAGACGTCAAAGCTGATTTTTCCCTTTTTTCCTTTAACACTGTAAGTAGCACTTACTGTAACATATGGTGATATTTACCTCAATGCCTTTTGTGCTTGTCCAGTTGAAACTGAATATGCTCAAAGTTTAGATTACAAAACACAGTGGGTTTCCAACACTTTTCTGAGTTCTTATACTTAAATGACAAATGAGAAAACCACCAAGTACAGGATATTTTCACACATAGATTAACCAAAGAAAATTACTTCTGAGATGAACTGTAACATGACAGTGTTAACACGCTGTGTTAGAAACCTCTAGGCTGAAAGTCCAAAAGGCTTAGGTAATTCATTATAACATACAGCAACATTCAAAGATTTTTCTTGTTTACAAAACTGAAGATACAGGGATTAGTCTAAACTTCAAAAAGTCATAAGAAAATGAGCTGTTAGCCTTCTTTTCTGAATTTTTGTTAACTTATCACTGACAGCAAAAATGTGTCCACACTTGATCTGGAGGGCATTAAAAAACATAAATCCATACAAGGAACCAGAAATCAAACCCAAAATATGCTTAGAGCAGAATACCAGTTTAGACAACCTGGATTTGTGTCCCAGGTTTGCAAGGTAGCAGCTAGCACCTGTCAAAACATAGCATGCCTCTTTCACAGGAGATAGGAAAGAGTAGTAAATGCTATTCAGAACCTGGACACTTGTGGAGCTTTCTCTTCATAAAATTCTCTATAAAGAATTTTATTGGGTACTAACAGAACTACCTACATAAGCTATTATATTTTAATACATGCCAAAAAAAAAAAGTTTTTAAAAAAATTCTCAGTTATTATTTCCATCTAATGAACTGAGGTGTGAGAGTAGAATCTCAGCCAGGATATTATATGATATTGGACCATTTACAGAACTGTATTTTCCTCTTAGTTTAAAAAATTATCCACTAGCTAGATCACATTTTGATTGAAAACAGACATTCAGGAAACCTGAAAATAGAGTATCGTTCAGCACTTGGATGTTCTTACCTCCATGTCTTCCTTAACTTGCTCTTGTTGATCTCTTAACTCACCAAAAGCATCAATAATTAAACCTAGGGTTTAAGTTAAAATTATAGTTAATGTTCAAGAACAGAACTGTGACAAATAGTATTTGGAAATCCAGGAGTAACTCTAACAACGAATATTAAACAAGAATCTTGTGCAGAAATAATAGAAGCCAATATACATTCTAAACCCCACAAAATCAATGCAATACGTGAAGAAAAATGAGCAAGTCAAGAAAATGACTACCAGTAACATGGCTGGCAGTACCATTTGGCATTATAAAATGAGACATGCAGACTTCTGTTTTATTCACAATGCTCTAATTTTGATTCACTACATGAAGACGCCTGTGGTTCTACAGTGATGGAGGCTTTACTGTAGAAAGAATACTGCTGCACATTTAGCAGAGTTCAGGGATTTATTACAGGGCAAATGCAGAGAGGCCCAGAGCTCTGTGCATCCTCTCTCATTATGGTTGTCATGTGGTACGAGGTTCCACTTTCAGAGTACTACAGAAGCAAGAGGTCATTTCAGGGAGATACAGAATGAAGAAAAAACACAACAGTATGGCTCAGATTATGAATTCTCTATGATTCTTCCTTCATTTACACCAGCACAAATAAGGACCAACTTCACAATCATTACTGACACTACTGTCCTCTAGAACTGATGAATGCCACATAAGAATTATGCTCAAAGCTTGACAGCTGAGGCTACTGTTCAGCCACTCACAAAATGAAGAAACAAACAGTACAAGATATGTCACTTCAGGCTAAAAAACATTTTGCACCCTCCCCAAGCCCTTTAAAAATCTTGTTGCTTGAGTAAGAGTTATAAACAATTTACCACAAGCTGAGAGTCACCTTCTAAACTTCCTTGTAGAAATTGAGAAAATCACCATAAATTAGCTGTTAGCTGACAAAGAGCAATAAGGTATCGCTATTCATAACAGCAACTGGACCTAGCAAAAATCATTACATGCTTTTCCAAAATGAAATATATAATTCTGTTAATTTGTGCAAACTCTAGTAAGAGATGATCTGGCCATTCCTGACAATCTTTCAAAGGTATAATATGTAAACAGAAGGAGCTTTTAAGTACTTTAGGCAATAATATTAAACATCATTAATACAAACATAATAGAAAAAACCTAGAAAATTCCCAAAATTCAGTACCCACTACGCAGATTACAACAGCAAACCATACTATCAGTCAAGTAGTTTCACTCAAATTCAGAAGCTAACCCGATGACAACTAACTTTTCATTGTCATTAAAAATTTAAACCTCTTACAGCTATGTTCCAATTTTCACATGACTACTACCATTCTGAAGATTTGCCATACAGTCAAGAACATTAGATGCTGGCAGGGGGAATACTGACAGCACCCACTACTGATTTTGTCCACAGAAGCTCACAAAGTGTGGGTTATGCTGAAAGACTATTTTAAAGCAATTTCTAATCACTTCTCTTGCTGATTACTTACAGGAGACATTTAGAAAGGGCAATGAGAAGACAAAAACTGTAGTGACACCAGTATTCTCACAACAAAGACGTTTTGGTTGGTTTTTGTTTCTACTGATTCAGTTAGAGTCTGTTGATTTTAACTAGGAAGAACAGTGTATGGATAAAAGCCAGCTAGGTGAGATTTACTATATGAATCTGTGCTTCATGGTCTGCACTGGTGTCCTGGTTGAATCTTACATGTGTGTTTACTGTAGCACTAAGATCTTTGTGCTGCAAAATAACGTTTTCAGTCTCCCTGTGGGTTACAAACACATACCTTGAATAATGGCAAGCAGGATGACAATCACAAAAAAGAAGAAAGTGATGTCAAAGATAATCCGATAGATTTCATATTCATCTCCTGCTGGATCCTCTATTTCATCACCAATGCCTCCACCTGCACGTACTCCAACGTACATGTGAAACATGTAGCACTAGAAAACACAAAACAAAGGGATAGAGAGTTTGTCTGCTGCTAAAAGTAAAAATCATTGTTGCAAATTCAGTAATTGGCAGAACTGGTCTGTGGTCTAGCAACTGTACTGTGTCGAGTTATCTTTTTCTCCCATTTGAGGTTATGTGTATTTCCAAGGGAGGTGAAATGCTGCTGTGCAGCTGAAGGTGCAGTGTTTTGTGTTCTGTCATTATGTAGCAGTTCAAAAAGATAAAAGGTTCAACTATCTTAAGCTCAGCACACACCATGATTCACATACAATCATTTCAGTAATGTGCAATAGGAAATTCTGTTACCACTACAGCCTTCTTTTCAATTTTCCTAACTCAAAAGTGAATGACTTTCCCCATCTTTGGTGCCTCAAACAAAAATCTAAGAAAACCCAAAACAAACAGAATATCTTTGAGAATGCTTACGTAGAGAACAGGCTAGTGATGGAAAAAGTCTGAGACTAATACTATGAAACTATGGTCTGAAAAGTGGTACAATAGGTCTCTCAGTATAGTTATGTGGGATGCTGACAATGCAAAATTTCCAGTTTATCACGCTATAACTTAATAGAAAATCAGATCACTCTCAGAGGTCAGGTTCTTTTTCTTTAAGTAGCTTTGCAAACTACAGTTTCAGGGTTCTCACTCCCTATCAAAAAGTAGCGATGAAAATAACCTAGCCACACCAAAAATCCATTCTGTTATTTCTATGCCATTCTTACCTCCAAATTTCCTTATGTAATAAATTGGTATAGTAACATACAATGCTGAGTGACCAATGGCTGAAAAATATAACAATTTTTAGAGAGAGTTTTTATTTTCCTATTCAAAGTCAATCACTAACTTCAAGAGTGAATGTAATGTTAGTTATCTAAAAAGTTTTAAAAGTAATTTTTCTATTTCTAAAAATAAAAATATACTCCCTGTATTTTTCTTTTTTTTTTTTTTTTTTTTTTTTTTTTTTTAGCATCACATTGAAGTCTTACTGCTTTTACAAAAGACAATTCTGATTTTATACCATATCACACATTATTCTAACTCATTCCTGTACAATATTGTAGCCTTTTTGTAAGTTTCTTTTCAGAGAATCACAGAGCAGATCAGGTCAGAAGGGACTTTAAGAGGTCTCTGGTCCAAATCTTGCTTCAGGCAGGGTCCACTATAACATCAGATAAAGTTGCTCTGGGCTTTATCCAGTCAGGTCATTAGAGCCTCTCTGAGCAACCTGATCCACTGCTCTGCTCTCCTCAGTCGGAACACCTTTTTCCACTTTATATCCATGGTCTCCTGCCATGCGTTGCTGTAATGAACCTGTATTTGACTTCCCAGAAATCTCCCTGCAGGCACTGGGGAGCTGCTCTTACACTCCCCCCAGCCCAAAGCTTTCTCTTCTCAGAATCACAGAATCACAGAATCGTAGTGGTTGGAAGGGACCTCAGAGATCATCGAGTCCAACCAACAAAAAAACCAACCAACCCAACAAAAAAACCACACCAAAACACAAAAAACACAAACCACCACCCACCACCTAAACACACAACAACAACCACCAAACCAAAAACCATCACCCACCCACACAGCACCCCACCACAAACCAGTAATCTTGGGCACTAGAGCATGCCCTGAAGAACCATGTCTACATGTTTCTTAAATACCTCCAGGGATGGTGACTCCACCACCTCCCTGGGCAGCCCATTCCAATGCTGGATAACCCTTTCAGTAAAGAAATGTTTCTCCAGGCCAAACAAATCCAATTTCCTCAGCCTCTCCTCCATGGGCAAGTGCTTCAGCGCCTTACAATTTAGCAGCCCTCCACTGATTTATGCTCCAGTTTATCTATGTCTTTCTTGTACTGAGTGTCCCAAACTGGACAAAACTAGACACATATTAGTCTGCTTCCACAGTTTATCTAAATATTGGGCTTTTAAATGGCATCAATTCCCTGAAAGTGAGTCATATTGCATAACATACTGAAATATATATAACTTGTTGTAGATGACTATTTTTAGAAGGATATTAACAGCAACACATCTTGAAATTCTTCGTGATTTAAGCTCTACATACCAGCCACAACTTCAAAGCCTGGCACTGTCTCAGTAAGTACAAAATAATTTTCAGTGGTTCTGAACACAGGAGAGATCTCAGTAATAGAATTGCCAATTGAAGATAACCATGGCAATTCGTGCTAAGGGAAACTGATGGATTTCCAAGCTTAAACAAGCATTTCAGTACCTAAATTGCTTATGAAATCCTTGCCTATAACTGACCCTCCTCCTGAATGGCCTGCAAAACCTCAAGATTCAGAAGTACTGCCCTTTAACTGACTCAGCTCAGCTTCACAGCTTGTAGCTGTTTCTCATTCTTTGAGAAACTACAGCAAAGAATATCATTAACATTTGTTCTATTCATTTATAGATGTATTTGTTTAACATACACAGGGTATATATATCTATAGTTGTTAGGGATGTTTATTATATTTGTTCCTTGTCTTTAATTATAGTCTTTCCTCTTTCTGGATAATGATACAACTGCATGAATAGAAATTACAAAAACGGTCAGGACAAAAACATAACAGTTTAAGAAAAAAAATCTAGAAAGTAAAAAAATAAGACTTACTGTTAGCATATCATCGCATTTCATGTCTGGCATATCACCATCTTCACTCTTGTTGTAGAATTTGCGGAAAAAATTGAACGCCACTACTGTGTACAAGTATACTACTACTGCCAGTAATCCCACTGTTAGGACAAGCTGGAAGACAAAAATAAAAAATGGATATAACACCACCATGGAATTATGCTATACAGTTTTCTTTGCAAAAAGAAAATGGAAGAAAAAATAATTTATATTTATTATTAACTTTGTCTCTTTGCACATTTGTAATATTTGGTAATATATCTGCATATATCTGCTTTATTTTGAAGTAAAACTATGCTTCAGAAACAAAGACAAACCTTGCATAACCTAGTGGATACATAAGCAATCAAAAAATCAATTAGAACCACAACATGAAAACCACATAATTATACAAAAATATCTGAAGGTTTACTACCTAAGAGCATTACTATTTAATATTACCTATTATATAATTGCAATATGGTATTTCTACTAATTTAATACCAAAACAACTTTTGTTACATCTATGAAATCACATATAAACCAAATTGTTCCTAATATTTTAATATCTACCTCAGAGAAGCAGCAATAAATACCCTACTGCTCAACTGCATCATTAACATTTTGTCTTGAGCTTTATGGAAAGCAGCTGGAAGTGAGCTGCAATATCCTGCAAATTGATATTTCACTTGCACAGCTGCCAGATCTAAAACGTTTCCCCCCAAAATAATGCCCCGTTACTCGATAGATAATTTGCTAAAAATTCAGGACTATTTTTAAAAGGTGCAGACTGATTTTTGTTTACTTTTTTGTTCTTTTAAGAATTAAGAATTTAAGAAATTTAGTTCTTTTAAGGGCAAAAGATGCAGTATATTGAGCTTTGCAACTTCTCAAGACAATTCTTTTTATACAAACTAAATATGTTTGCCTCAAAGTAAAACAAATAACAGTTTGCCATGGTGAGTTCATACTTAAGAGTCTTGTATATTATGTGCCGCACTAGCAATTTCAGAATATAAACCGTGTCCATTTAAATATCTAGTATTTTGTAAAAAAAGTTGATGAGAACCGTGCATTTGAAGGCAGGGCTAAATTTGCAAAAGAAAGCCTCTCAATCACCTTTTGCATTTATAAAAAATCACTGCTGATGATTTTATATTTCTCTAGTATCAAACTTGCTTAAAACAGAATAAAACGAGAACCCCTGAAAAATAAATTGCTGCTTATAATTTTCCAAATGGCACTTGCCACCAGACTCTTAAAGCACCTACACTGTACACAGTCAGAACTGAAGTTCCATCGTACTGTAACAGCACATAAGTATACACAACAGAGATCTTTATGGTGCCATTCCCAGCTCACCTGAATAAGACTTATATTAGCTGCCTTGCTGGAAAATCTTATAAGCAGACCAAAGATGGCTTCCCCGCCCCAGCCCCTGTTTATAAAGGTCCTTAGAAGTAGTAAGGCTATCAGACTTGACGAAGACTATGTCTCAGGTTACATGAAATGACATTTCAACAACACACTTCAGTAGATGAAAAGCCTTAGTTATTTTCTTTATTTAAATCAGGAATACAATTTCCAATTTTATAACTTCTTTAATACCATATTTATTACTATCAAAGAGTTTCTCAAACAGTCCTCTAACAAAAACCTTTCTTTAGATGAATCTTGACAAAATTTTAATCAGTAACTTTATAACACAGTTGCTCAGAACAGCTAGAGACTGCCATACATCCTAGTCCCATTTTATTATGGTTACAAATCCCACTGGCTAGTTTTCACACTGACCCAACTTCTGACCCAAGAATAATTTTGTTGTCAACAGAAAGATAATAGATGGCAGTTGATACCTGTTTGCCATTATGGGTCACTGACGACAGGATAGTTCGTAACGTCTTGAATCCCATTGCAATGTCAAGGAGATGAGCAGCGAAGAAAAAATTGTTGTAATGGCCAAGGACTGACATGGTCATGTACCAAGCTAGGTAAAGGAAAGACTGACAAGAAAACAAGTACATCACAAAATCAAACTCAGAACTATTATCTTTAAGTTAACTCACAACACTAAGGAAAGGTAAAAATTGCTTGAATGTGCTTTTCTTTAAATAGAAAACAATTATTCTTTTTTTTTTTTTTTTTTTTTACACAGATTTTGCAAGAGATCTTTGAGAATTTTTCTTTGTGCAAAAATATTGTCACCAAATACAGAGATCACAAAGAATGATCAAAATTGACTTATTCTAAATTGTAATTTGTAAAAACTAATTTCAAAATTACTAAAAACTTATTTGTTAAAGTTTCCAATGTAAGAAGTTTTTTCTGATTTAAATGATTTTTTGTTTATTAATTTCTAAATAATTACATTAAAATATTAAACCCCCAAGGTGGTTAATGACAAACAAAATGACTTTGCAAGCCACAAAAGGAATTTTATAATTAATTCAAACTACTAAAACTACTATTTAAACATATGTATTTTTAAAGTAATTTACTGTTACTATGAATGTTAATTTCACCTTTTCCTCTATAATTTAATTTTTATTGCAGTTAAAGACAAGTACATATTTATAAGGGAAATTACAGGGCCTTTTTAGAAAAAAACCTACTCCTGAACAAACTCTCTTTACAGATCATGCTGTCTGTAGACCTGGAGAGTTATCATTTCACTCTTCCTGACCAAAGTCAGATTACACTCATTTTCCAGCAGTCCTAGTTCCAAAATTGTATGTTCCCCAACCATTTTATCCATGAGTAAAATAAATTGAGTTAGGGAAGTGTCAGGGTTTAGCTTCAGACGGCAACAAAGAACCATGCGTGACACCCTCTCCCCCCCTTCACCTCCCTTTGAAGTACTTTTGGGTTAAAAAATGTATATTGCTCTTTAGAAGGTGAATATAAGCATATATATACATATATACTGATAAACTTACATTATCAGTGAAAACAACTCCTAATTTCCACATCTGATACTTAACATCAATGGAATTTAGCCTGTAAAAATAAAGAAATTGCATCTTATATCAAAATGTGAAAATATGCAACGCAATCCAGAGGAAGAAATCCAAACTCCTACTTGTATTATATGCAACGGTATTTACTCTTTAACACAATCAAAAATTAACACCATTTTTACACATAAAACTAAAAGGCAAAAGATGCAAGTTGAACCTTCTGTATAAACATATAAACGCTACATAGCTATAAGTGGAGCTACTACAGTTGAAAAACAGCATTAAACTTAGATCAAGATCTCTATTCAAATAGTCTACAACCTATTTTAATTAAGAATTCATTTTTCTTTCTGAAGTGTATTAGTTTACTTGAACAAAAAGGGAAAAGCAGAACAAATGTAGTAGAAGTTTTCTGATTCAATCACATGAACAAACCAGAAGCAAATGCTTACACAGCAGATAAGGAGCTATCCTTCTTTGGTTTCTTCTTTTCTCGAGCATCGCTAAAGTCGAGAGCAGCTTTGTCCATTCCTAGTAACTCACTGATCCTGTCACGACCATAGAACTCACCATATTTATCCATGACCTAAAGTTAGGAGGAGTATTCAAGAGAATCAGTTGGTTAGACTAGCAGTTTTTTAGGTTAGTTTCTGAAGACAAGAGGTTTAACATACATGATCTTTTCCATCAATTTGTTTCCATCTGTCTATCATATCAGTCAGTAATTTTATCTTTTTTTTTCTGCTCAATTGCAATTGATTCAATAGAGGCAAGAGGCAGATGTCAAAGATAAGATGTTCCTACTCATTTAATGACATCAGGAAGAGGAAAGCAACCCAGCAGCAGAAGAATAACTAAATCAGTATCATCACTGACAGAAAAAAAAAAGTACACTGTGAGCTCACACAGGAATGAGATGTTTTTAATATTCTAGCTATGTGAAAAGGTTTGATTAAAATACGATTTCTCAAAGACAGTATTTGACCCTTACTTGCTATTCCTTTCAAGAAAAAAAAACCAAACATATCTATTCTGTTTAAAAAGGTTTTTTAAATAACCTAAACATCTTGATTGGGAATTTTGGATTTTTTTTCTGTTAAAAGGAAGTATTAAAATATCCTCACTTATTAACTAGTTCCATTGCATAATTTTAAGATCTTATTTTTGTTAGTTAATAATGCAATGAAACTATAATGCACATAGAATAAGTAGGAATCAAAAGATCTTCAACAGAGATTTACAGTTAAAAATTATTTTCAGTGAATTCGAGCTATCACCCATCTTTTTCTTACAAAATGTTTCATAAGAAACTTTTCTGGAAATGAAGATTTACTTGCTCTCATTCTCACTGAAAAAGCAGTTCCTTCCTAAATATCTTGTCTCCTCATTTTCAAAAGAATATTCAAAGAAACACAAAATTTTGGATAACAAGATCATAACTGAATGACTCCTGCAGGTGAAGTGATATTTTACCAGTTTTCAAATAACCAACACTTTAAATATTTATTGATGTTTTTGCAGATTTTTAGAGACAAATCTTCTACGTCACTTCTCTGAAAACAGTGCTTCATGACTATGGATCATTCATTAGGCTGGGGATTTAAGTACATTTATATACAAATACAAATATATATTAAAGAAAACATTCTTTGCAAATACCTTATTTGAAGGCACTTAAATCTATGTGGAGAAGTTCCTCAGCCAAAAATAAAGTACCAAACCTTCCACACAATTTAAAACCATGCTCCATTCCTTTAAATAGGAACCTTCCTTGACCTACTAGGTTGACAGAAGCAATGCAGAATTTTTTCCTTCTTTCTGGAGTACTCTGTGCAAGCTACTTCCTCCTCTATGCTTAGACAGAAATATGTATGTAACAACTTCAAATATGCAAAAAAATACTTCTAACAGCAAAATGAATACACAACTCAACATACTTTCATGGTATGAAACCCATCAAGATGAATCACTGGGAGTAGTTCTCCAGATCATCTTTCAGACTAAGAGGGCTATTGCCAAGAGATGTAGGATACATTATGGGATAGTGAAAGATGAGCACTTGGGGATTGCACAGAACTTATTATTGGATGTTATGGGGAGGAAGCAAAGGTGAGAAAAATGATAGGTTTAGGTGATTTGGGGAGGAAAAAGTGTGAGAAAACAGAGTGATAAGGAACAAAAAGGGCCAGACACATGCATATAGTTTGCTGGTCTGTACAGTTGTCTGACTATGCCCTGTGCCTAAGCATCTCAATCTGTCCTATTTTCTTATCAAAATCCTTTCTAGCCCTCTCCTGGGTGAGGAACTCTCTATTCTGTGTTTATATATGTGAATACGTAAATACACACAGACAAAGCAATTTACATATATTGTAACATACATACAAGTATATGCAGAAATTCTCCACAGAATATCATGAATGTATTTAAATCCCTGTTTTATGCAACAAGCTGTATGTAGAAAAAGACTGAGAGAATAACTATCCAAACAACACAAAAGTAGTTGCAAGCATGAAATAAGGAATTTTGTGCATTTGAAAATGGTAAATACAGAAATCTACACTGAATCAAAATTATATTTCAAAGAAGTGTAATCTGCATTTCTTCAAACATGGAAATAAACATGGATTAAAACTTTATTTTAACTTCATATATATTTTTAAAAATAAGCCTTACCTTTCTTTTCACAAATTTGTCCCAGTAGTTATTTGGAAAAGACCTGAAAATCACAGATAAACAAGATTAGACAATCATGAGAATATGCAGTAGTTACTAAGACATCATAAAAATTACATACTGGCTTTGTTTCTAAGAGGCGCTTTGTTGTTGCTCTCGCCAGCTAGTCATTTGTGAAGTCATTGGAATGAAAGTTGCCAAATAGCATTCAGCTACCATGTCAATTTGGCTGGGAAAGAGTGGCAGAGCTAGTGCCTGCAGACAGGCTTCTAAAGCAGTTGGTTCACATAGTCCCACCACGCAGAGATTTGGGACTTTAAATATGTTTCTAAAGGAGAGCCTTCAAGAGACACTAAAAGGATCCAAAGAACAGTTCACTCTAGAATGGACAACAATACAAGATCATCACTGTGCTTGCCAAAAGAAATTCATTGCAATTTATTTTCCTTTATGGAATAGAAATTATTTTAAAACAAAAACCTGGGAATGAAGAAGATTAAAAAGCAATAGTAAACATTAGCATTACAGGTTCCTGGAATGTTTTGTATGTCCTTGATAAAAATATATTCCTCACAACTGTTTATTTCAGGCAAGCTGGATGATCAACTATTTAATTGTGGAGCTTGAAGAACCACTTCTTGCAAAAAGGACTGAGTATATAAGAAACTTACTGTGTGTTGATTACAAGTCTATCCCACTGTCCCTTAATATCATCTTCTGATGGCTGTTCAGTTATATACAGCCCATCAAATTCCAATTTCCTTGCCACTTCCTTTTCTCTCTTAAAAATAACCAGTGGAACCTGCAATTGAAAAAAATATCAGGAAATATTTAAAATGCACTGACATGTCTGCAAATTTTTAAGAAAAGCTGGTTGTTATGAAATATTAAGTATGTGTCCTGGTTTGAGAAAGCATCTGCCATTCATTTAGTGGCCAGCCCAGTCTAAACTATGGCAGTTTGAAAACTGAACACAGCAAAAATAGTATTTAAAAAAATTAAAAGATTTGATAATTGGCCAGAACACTGCAAAGGTATAGATACACAAGGACCAGGTCATTCAGGATCATATAACTACAGTACACCACGCAGTTGTAAAAAGATGGCTGAACACCCTGAAAAGGGATCCTTCAAATAAAAATAGTTCATCAGTGCAATAGAGCTATTAAAGACATTAAAAGTGAAAGACCACTAAAATAAAAGTAATTTTTAAATGCTTCTTTAAATGCTTTTAAATGCTTTAAATTCCAAATGGGATCACACTTTTGGATTGCATTTTAGTACCCAGAGGTGTTAGAGGTTGCCTTTCATTTTGTTAAAGAACTCTTGAGGTTTCAAAACGGAAGGCAAGGTGGTTTCACAGCAGAGAGTTAAGAAAAGAACAAGTAAAAAAAAAAATTCTTAAATCACATCCACACTCTATATACTTAGTTTGTGCTCTGTTCTTTGCCAGCAGCTGATATCTCTGAGCAGTAAGGATCAGCTTTTTCCTACAATTCTCTTTTGTCAGCTGGATGACATTCAAAAGTCCATCCTGAGAAGGCAGATGTAACTAGTGGTCCCAGTGGACCAGTTTTTCTTAAAAATCTGTTACCAACAAAAAATAAACCCTACTCTTACCTGGAATTATTTCACAGGTTCCCAGAATTCACCCAACCTGTATTACCCACCTTGACTGTATTACTATACAGACATGAGTATAATGAAATAGTAATAATAAAAATTAGACTACTCAAGTAACATAGTGATTGCATTAGATACAATAACAATAGTTCCAATCTTATTTTCACACTGCTAATTGAGAAAAAAAAAATAGTGGATTTCATGCACAGCAATCTCCAGAAGCAAAAATATCATACACAGACCTGTAGCTATGAAGATTGTTCAGAACTGGAAAGAAGGTAATTCATTACAGCAAATAATGATCATAATGTCTTTTCCTTCTAGTCAGAGAATAAATATAGTTTGAAAAAAACAATGTGGGAAAGTAGCATTAAAAAGTCATAGTGTGAAAAAAAAAGCTATGAGTTGGGAGAAAAGGACATCTCAAAAGCCAGAAATCAATACTTTCATGCTGCATGCCAACCAGTGAAACAGGAAAATGTGTTTTAGTATTTATTGACCTGCAGGGACACTTAAGGTGGAGATGAAAATCAACCACTTAATGCAGTAGCATGATGACCATTTGTCCCAACTACAAATGCAGACTGTGTCTTCTTAGCATAGAAAAAGTATTATCCATTAAAAGAAGCAAAGAAAAATAGCAAGGACCCTAATAAAACCTTAATAAAGGAATTAATTATAATTGTAAGGACAAATGAGCAGCCATACTGGGTCACAGGAAAGGTTCATTTAAGTTAGGACTATCTTGCATTTTGACCTATGGTTTTTCCCCCTGGAAGAGTGTAAAACTGGGGGAAGAACATCTCAGAAATACTCCTCAGTTCCAGAGATTTATGGCATTTGGTCTTCCTAAACCAGGAGCAGCATTTGGCCAATAAAGTCAGCTTCTTTATTTCTGACATCCTTAACAGAGTTCATGGCAAAAATATTACCACTAGAGTGTGTATTAAAAGTAGACATTGTCTGTAGCCACAACATGCAGTAGCTACCTGCTTTTCAAATGACCCAGCTGACAGACTAGTAATGCAGACAGCCATCGAGCTTCCCCTGGCCATGCGCATTCATAACTTGCCTTTGACAGTCACAAGCAGCTTCTGATACAGGTCGCTGCTGTATTGTCTGGCTGACATGGCAAAGGTGCAAACGCTGATCCTATGATCCAGTGTCAACCCAGCAAATCAGGCTCTGGCCTGTAACATCCTGAATTCACACATCACCTAACATACAATTTCTGTGTACATTAGACTAACACAATAATGTTTCCTTACATGGTTCCTCAACCTGCTTAAGCAAGATTGCTATGACTTTGTTCCAATTTATACCACTCAATGGGCAAAAAAAGTTAGCAGCTAGAAGAAAAAACAATGTTCAGTTTTTCTTACTTTCAAACAGTAATACCCTATGATGCAGAAGAATGAGATCACTGTGTGCAGGATGGCCAAAATCCGCAGCGTGGGCTCCATGTAGCCACTGCTTTCTTCCAGGACATAATGCACTGCAATGACCCTCTCATTGTCACTTTCCAGGCTGTCCAACTTGGTATTTTCAGCAGCAGATAATACAGGAACTTCCTTTTCTTCTGTCACAGCAGAGGTGGAGACCTGTTTAAATCACTTGATCTTAATATTGCAGCTGTATTCCTTTCACAGGACCTTTAGATTACTACAAGCTAAGTAGTATAACTGAAAACAATGATACCAAGGGCAATATAATTGTGGGGAAATAATTTTTTGCATTAAAAAAAAGGGACTTTTTCATCTTGTTACACCATTCTGTGATAGCATGCATTTTCTCTCTTTTTCATTCTCTGTCTATGGTAGCAAATCTGGGCCACGTTGAATATTATTACCTCAAATTCAAGAAAAAGCACAGCCCTTCTCAGAAGAAACACAGTAAACTCTTGACATCCCCACATGCAGTCTGTATCAGCAGGGCTCTGCCAGAAATTGATTCAAGTCTAAAGACTCTAGAGTTGTATTAACAATACTAAAAGTCTTGACAAAGAAGATCAGTGATATTTTAGGCAGCTTAAGATGATGTGACTTCTCCTTGCTGTACGCACCCTCTCAGGGGAGTATAATGGCACAAGAAAACATCTCAGCTGACGTGTTGCCAGTGCAGGTTGGGCTTGGCTGAGTCACTGTACCATGAAATGCATCTGAGGCACAGGTACGCCTTTCAGTCTGCTACCTCTGACACAGCACAGAACTTTGTAAATAGCTATTTTGTGCACTGGAAGTCTATTATTACTTCACACAAACACTTCTGTTCTCACCATGTTAGTGGCAGTAGGAAGCAGACATTTAAACTGTTAGGCTAGGCAGCTTTACCATAGTACGTTGTCTACAAAACCTGAATGCTTTTCAGTATACAACTGGAAAAGTAATATTTTGGCAAGTTTACCTTATAGAAAAGCAGGATGAAGTTGATGGCAAAAGCAACAAACAGCGCCAGCATCCTCATGTTGTAAAAGTTTCGTGCAAAATAATTCTGAAAATAGAAACAGAACATGAATATACTTTGTGTAATAATGATACCACAATCATTATTATGTTGTTGCACGTGGGGTTTTTTTGTTTGTTCCCCTGATGGAGATTTTAAATAGCATTATAAATGGGGACGGGGTGGGAGGGTGAGGAATAAAACATTTTGAGTGATACATTGTACAAATTCTCTTCTACTCCGTATGTGCAGTAACGGATAAAGGACCTTTTGTTTCCCTCCATGCCGAAAGGGATGAAGGACTTCTAATTGCTGTTTATATGTTTTCATTATCCTCTAAATACACTTAGAGACAACACAGAGACATCACAATGTAATAGTAGTGTAACTAATACAGAAATCTCCATCTTCCCTGTACCTCAATATTCTTGCATATGGCAAGTTGTTACTTTCACCAAGAAACAAAAATGTCTGCATATAAGTTTATTTTAAATCTTCTTATATTAAAAAATCAGTTGTTTTTCTACCAGTTCAGCAAAAAGTTCATCTGTGACCTAAGTACCATAAGCAGAAAGCTTCTCTTACATCATGATGCTATCAAAAGGATTGCAGAAATCTAGCTTTTCCCTTCTTGACAATTTAGAAACCTTTTTAGAACCATTTTGAATTCTTTAGCTCTCACATGGGAACTCCTCCATTTTTCAGTCCTAACCATAGATGATTATTAGTGAATTATTAAATGAGACTATTAGAAGAAAAAATAAAGAAAATCCACATAACTGCTACGTGATTAGCCTAAAAGCAAATCTGAGTTCAAAAGCAAAACTTAAACACCTGATTCCTTATTAAGATTGCAACTGCAGTTTTATAGTTTTGCCATACTACTCATGTTGGACGTAGGCTGTCCCTACATAATTGTATCTACCAGATATATAGCAAAACTGTATTTCTTTGTGCTTTGCATTTCCCACCAGCCTCACAGAATATGTGTGGAATCTCCTAGCTAATAAAAGCATAGATTTTAAATAGTTTGAGAGCAAACCCAAAGATATCATATTTTACTGAGACATTCTCAGTTAGTTATACTATTTTAATTAGTCTTATTTTCCACAGGTTTTGAAATGTTCCTCAAACAATAGCTTGACTGTTCACAAAAAAAATAAAGTTACATCTTTTCCTATGAGATTTAGGCTAAACAATTCTTTTTATAGGAGAGCTTGTCATTTCCTAAAGGTGTATATCTCAAGGAAAGAGAAATCCTAGAGGCTCACAAGCTGCTGTGAATATGTGGGACATTTTATTCACATAGAAATGCATGGCTGTTTTCCCATGAGGGACAGGCATCTCTAAAGGTCTGGGTTTTGGACAATAATAGTTTTCCTAGGAATTAATATCTTGTGTACTAAGCTATTTGTGTGTTTCTGGTCTCTAACATTCCAGCTAAACTGTTGGTTTTATGTCCTTTTTATGGATAGTGGTGGACCTAATGAGGTTCACCAAGTGCAATTTTGTCTTTATGTTGGTAGAATAATACAGAAGTAGATTTCCTTGCCAACAGCTAAACACATGGTTTAGGGAACAACTTACAAGAAGCTTCTGTTGGTATGCAATGATTTTCTTCCAGAAAGCTGATTCCTGAACTTCTGGTTCTCCATATCTGTGAGTATGAAGTTGTCTTAATTTCTGTTTCCCTTTGTCTTCCTTGGCTTTCTCTTCTTTTTCTCCATCTTCTCCTCTTAGGACACAAATGAAGCCAAAATAATACATCAAGTTAATAACATTGCTAAACAAAACATTAAAACCACACCCCAGAACAGGCCATTGCATCTTTTCATGAGGCTCAAGTAGTCATGACTCATGCAGCTCACACACATGAATAACAAGGAGACATATGTCTCTTCAGCCCAAAGCTCTGGCAAGGGTGACAAACTGCTTAGGTTTACAGATAATTAAACTTATTAAACTTATTAAACTCGTATGGCACCCTGAAGGGAGGATGCTAACTGACAGAGGCAGCTAATCAGACTCTGCCAACCTTATTACCTGAGGGCCTGCTTCATAATTGTGCAACTAATATTTGCATTGACAAATGTCTGTGAGCTGACAGCTATATGTCTCTTTGAGCGCCTGTATGTCTAAGTGCTCCCCTCCAATCTCATGCACTTGAACTATCTGGTTCCCATACAGGTTGCAGAAAGCTTTGTTTCTTCTTGCATTTACAAGCCAAACTTAAAATTTTAAATTCTGCATTTCTGCCCACCTAAGGAATTCATAAGCACCTGCTTCAAGAGGAGACGAGAATAAGAAAGCTTGACAGCATTCAATGTGTGATTATCACCATGCTACACAGTTTCAGAAAGTCATCATTAGTGGGATGCCTTCTCCAAACACATGATCTAAGGAACTGTGAATTATCTTGGAAGATAATTTGACCTGACAGCATGATAGATGAAAGGATCACAGAATTCCATTTGAAGCCGAACCAGAGTAAGAGGCAACTTATAAGTTACATTATTTATCTATACCTATCTACAAACAGAATAACTGATCTTCTAAGCTGCTTCTCTTACCAGAATACACTCGATAAACTTTCACTTGAAAGTTTGTCTCATGTTAGAAGTGGCTTCAGGGCAGCTAACAGTGCAAGGCACTGCACTCCTCACAGAGAATACAGGTATCACTGTGGCTCACATGGTCAAGCAGAGCAACCAACAGACAAGTGACCTTCACATGCCAGCAAGACTCTCCTTCACGAAGTTATACTGGCTAAATTAGAAATTTGCTGTAGTGATTAGGAAAAAGAGTTTTTACTGGCAAGTGTTTGTCATCCCAGGAGAACAATAAGGATAGAGCTTGAGATTAAGGGATCCACTTAGAATTTTGACAGTGATATATCAGCTGCAGGAATTGTACACATATCAGAAACAATAAAATACAGGGATGGAGTGCCATACTTTTTATTCATTAAAACCAAGCACAATTTTTTCCCTTCCACTATTTTCATTCTAAGCTAATCTCATTAACATTAGATTTTAACATATCTTAAAAAGACTAAAATGATCATTTATCAAATGCTAACACTTGTTCTTCATAAAGATGTGAGAGTACTCATGGCAAAACAGATTAAGTCTCTACCACAGATGGATAACAAGTCTCTGGAACCAGATTCTCTTACAATTTTTCCCAGAGATTTTATTCTAGCTTTCAGACTTGTCAAGAAAAACTTAATCAAACAGATTATGAAAGAAATTAAATCGGCATTACAAAGGAATGCTGTTGGAAGAGGGAAATTCATAAAATCTCGAGTGACGTATTTACATGGCATTTCCTTGGATGTGTACAGTTGTGGAGGGCAGTTAAAAAAAATTTAAAGGCACAGATGTAAGTACAAATCGAGCTGGTTTTTCAGTGAAACTAACCACATTTTGTAGGATCATGGGTTAAGGTAATACATACTCTGCTTTTTCAGGTTCAGATTTTGTTTCCTCCTTCTCCTCCTTTTCTTCTTCTTTCACCTGTTCCTACAGAAAGTCAGATCAAAAAAAGCATCTAAACTTTATTATACAGTACGGTGTTAGTTAAAAGGATACAAAGAGTGCAGAATTTGTTTTTTTTTTCTTCTTTTTTTAAACAATTGAAACCCTGAGAGAAGATGGTCTTTCATTCGTATTTACAAAGATTCATTTTAACCCTGAATTAAAAGCAAACCAAAAAACTATGTATTTAGAGAAGGCTGTGGGAATTCGAGTTTATGACATCAGAGAGGATAAACACCAGTAATTATATGTGATTCCTTAAAAAATATGCCACAAACCCCAGAAAAACATAGATACAAGTTTTTTTTTCAAGTTTATACTTAATATATGGAAGAGAGAAACACATAGCAGAAATAAAAGATTCAGTTACCTGGACTTTTTCCTGCACCTCAGGCATTGGAGCTACGGAGGGAGTGCTCAGTAAATCACTCAAACCAGCATTTGGATTGTGGGGGATCAATTTATACTGTCCACCTTCTCGTTTCAAATCCAAACCAAATATATCTGAAAGTAGATCACTCTCTTCTGATAAAGTTCTCAGATCTGTCAGGTCTTCTGTAGGCAACACAGCTTCTGTGGGCTTCCTCTCCCCCTCTTCTCCTTCCCCACGCACCTCATCCTGAGTGGGATCTGGCATATTAGCTAACAGTTCAGCCACCTTGATTTTCTTTGCTCCTTCTACCAGGCTTCCTCCAAGCAGCAAACTGCATATGATGCGAAAGAAGCCCCGGACAACACTACAAGCAAAATGTAGTAAGCCCATCAAAATGCTCCAATAGAAAGAAAACAAAGCCATGACCATGTCCTTCATGGTCATTTTCTTCACTTTTTTCATCTGTTTCTTTAGGCTTTTCATGCTGAGCATTTTCATAAGAGTCATTAAATTATGCTTGAGAGCTACTAATGCTGACTTCATGGTCACAAGAGAGAAGAAACCTATTCTAGGATCCTGTTCCTCAGGCTTATCTTTCTCATTCTCCTCTTTATTTGCTGACCTTTCATTTAGATCTGACTCAGAGATCTGGGCAGCCAGTTGCATTTCAAAAATGGTATCCTCACAGAAATTTACAAAAAGCTCCATCTTTTCTTTCTCTCCACCTTCATTTACGACATCAAATATAAATTGTCTCTTTGACTCTTTTACCTGAGGTTTCTCCCACTGAGTCCGACTTGACTCACTTATTTCAAAATAAACTCGTTCAATACGCTTTGCACTGCCCATGATTTCTATGCGTCCAAGGAAAGGCTGGAAGTAGTTCAGCACACTCTCTGACAGTTCAAGAAAAGTTTGCAAGCGGGTATCATGGGGCATGTGCTCTGACAGATTGGTCAGGAGAACAGCAACATTGAAACCAATGTCTTTGGCAGGTTCATGGAATCGTTTCACAAACTCCTCATAGTCCAGAGTCTCATTCTCATCTGTTTCAGCACATGATAGCAGAAACTCAGTTTCAGACTGGGTGTAATGCTTATGACTTTCCATTGCCTTGTGAAAATCCCTCTTTGAAATTATCCCTTTACCATCAGGGTCATATTCTTTGAATGCATCAGAGGAAGTCAAATCCTTCAATTTTAGGAACATATCAAAAAACTTCAGAATCATCTCCACGTTGTTGGACGATTCCACGAGCATATCAACCATCTGCTTGCCAATAGTTCCATTCACAACATTACCTAGACATGATGACATTAAGTTAGAGATACTGATGGCAGCAAATGTTTTGGCAAAGTGTATAATAATCACTAGTGAAATATTCACAGTAAGGATGATAAACTATTGGCTAACGTACTCACATGAGAGCCAGCTATAAAATCAGAAATCTTTTACTAATAACAATACCCTAAGACTTGGAAAAAAAAAAGTAACTAAGTATTTGCCATCAAAGAAATTATGAACTAACAAGCCCTACAGAGACATATCTGTTACATTAAACATGAGGAAACATACTATGAATTTTACATAGACATAACTAGTGTCACGTTAGTTAGATGAGTAGTTCAGTAAGGCTGCTCATGAAGTACAGCCTACATTACTAAGAATTTACTTTGCTCTCCGTGACCTTCTATGAGCAAAGCAGTAGCAATGCATGCTACACTGCAACCTATGCTGCATTTGTTGCCCTCCCAGTTCTCTCAAGAAAATAAAGGTGATAGGATACATGTAAGAAGCAAAAAGGAAAAGCAGATCTTTGTATCATTTATGCATATGTCTGGTTAGTCTAGTATTAGAAACACTAATACAATACCATGAAGGAACTAAAGAAACAGCAGTATTTCTTTATAATGATCACATTCACTGGGGAATAATAATTTCAGGTACTAGCTATAAAAGACCTTCAACCTAGTCACTAAACAAATCAAAGCCTGTTCTCTATCAAAATAAATCCAATATAGTAAAGGTGTTAATAAGATGACTGATAAATGGTTCAGTTTCTAGAACTCAAGATTCCAACTTCAATAGCAAAAAAATTTTTCACCTAAGCCAAAAGAGAAGGCAAGTCCATGGAAACAAAGTAAAACTTTGGCCAGAGCTGGATTTTATATAATTATGTCATTCAGAACTAATATAAACTATATCAACTACACTATATAAATCTCCTGTTTGCTTTAAGACCTAACAATTCTTCTCACAATTGAGACATGAAAATTAAAATTCCAAAGGAAAATGGAGCATTATTTCTCAAAAGAAGACAATCATAAAGGTAAAAAGTTTGCTAGAATAATTCTGAAGGAGGATTTTAAATTAATTTTTTACTACCTTCCAGCATAGACAGCAACATGACAACCATATCCTTCTGAAGATCCATCAATTCCTTCAGTAATTCAATTTGACTGGAGTCCTAAATAATGAACACAATATATGTAATAAGATATCTATTGACTTCTTTGACATTAATATGTGTGCATGCATTTTTCATCCTGAAAAAATGAAATTAAGAAGCTACTAGTGTTAAAGCTGGTAATAGAATGAAAAAAATAATTAATTGCTTGATTCCTTAGAGTACATTTACAGGATCAAACATTTACACGATCATCTGTTTAGAAGACAGTAATTTAATAAAGACAAAGTGAAAACTGAAGGTGATGAATAACCGGGTATGTCAAGCTCACAGAGGATGCCTCTGTAATGTTTCATGTCAGCTAAAGTATCGTCGCTGTTGGTGTAAACAAATTTACAGCTATGAAGACCTGTAAAATCAACAGGCAGCAGCCCATAGAGCTCAATGTATAACATGAATCATAGTGAATATCAATGAACTTTTCTGGGGAGAAATAAGAGTTGAAATAAAATTTCAAAATATTTATGAACAAAGTTCCACTAGTATATCCTTAAATAGATATGATATTGATTCTTTTAACGATCTTTTATCTCATTCGGCTTATCAAGTTTACCATTTCACTTGACAATGATTTCAACCTGGAGTCTATCTGGATCAATTTATTCAACTACCTAATTTATTCCTCAGTGATACATTGTTGCATCGTGCCGTTGATAAGGCATACTTAAGCATTGCTGGACTTCAGTGATTAGTACAACAAATTCAAGGTACTTTACGGCAATTTGGATCTTAGATGGAAAACAGCACAAGTTGGAAATAATCATGGAATTGTTGGAGTTGGAAGGGACCTTCTAGAGATCATCTAGTCCAACTGCCCTGCAAAAGCAGGATTGCCCAGAGCACATTACTCAGGACTGCATCCAGGCGGGTCTTGAAAATCTCCAGAGAAGGGGACTCCACAACCTCCCTGGGCAACCTGTTTCAGTGAAGATATCCAATTGATTTATATTGTAAATATTCCTTATATTTTTTTTTACTTTGAAAGTTCCTTACAACCTGGATGATCTTTGTTCATTTAGATTAAAAATTTTACTTTTATTTTCTGCCCGCAGCATACCTGTAGCACAAAGTCTACACATTTAAGCAATCAGCCTGCTTTCAGCCATAAAGTCCCAAGGGCAAGGAGTGAAGTCATTTGAGCAAGACTACTTTACTTTATGCAAAGAATACTTACATGGACATATTTGTAGCCAAATAATGAAATCTAAAAACCTCTAAGCCTTCAGAGCTGTATTCCTTTACAACAACGAAAACCTTTACAAGCCTACAATGCTTTTCTCTGAGAATGTAAAATTACCTAAAAAATTTAGAATCACTACATTTAATAAAGATGTGTAATTCCTTTAAAACAGGTAAGTTGAAAAATGCCCTGTTAAAGGATAGGATCTTCCTCGTCTAATTATAACACCCTAAAGACCTGTTTATGCCAGTTCTCTACACTATTTCTATAGTTTATGAAATGATTACTCAAAATGATTACTCACATCCAAAAGCAATTCATGCACTCTAAGGTCTGATTACCTCTTCCTCTACTAAGATCAGAAAAGGCTTAGATGCCAAAATGCATTGAACTAGGGTTTAACAATGATGAACAAGGGTTCAATGCAGGACACGTCAATGAAGATGGGTCCTGCATAAAAGGCTCATGCAAAGTGCAGAAAACACAGTGACAGAACTTTGTTATGAAAGACAGGAACTAGCTAGTTCTTTCTGAATATCCATGATATGCTTCATTTGCAGCTTGATCTAATCAGTTCTGTGCCTGTGGCCAGTATTCCTATTATAGGCCTGCTATTCACACCCACTACAATTTTGCAATTTACTCCTTCAACTCTATTGTATTCTATCACCTCTATCTCTTATTTTTGCTCATATTTCCCCGATTAACTGTTGTTATTATTGACTCAAACATATTAACAACTCTGTTTATCTTTTACAAAAAAAATTAATAACTTTAAAAAGAAAAAGTAAACCAAAAAGATACCTGAGACAGCTTCATCTGCATGTGGGCAAACACATGAAGAAAACCAACTACAGCATCCCATAGCCTGCTGTGTGCCAGACTTTGCTGATTCCCAGTACATGGCCCCTATTGTTCAGGCAACAAAAAAAGAGAAAAGCAGAGTTTATTTGCAAGAAACTCAACAAAATCAGGAAGGAAGATATACAGGCAATGCATAGCTCAGAGCTGTCCTTTAGAAACTACTATGAAAAATTAAGAAGAATTATCTATTTAATAACACCACTGACTGTAAGCAACGCCTATTCCTAATAACCATTCTGGCTCTTTTTTATCCAAGTCCCAATTGACTAATTCAGAACTACAAAAAGTATATATCCTTGAAACTTTAAACTGCAAATGCCAAAGGGGTACAGATCTTCAAGCTGTACCCCATGTAGTTCTACAAATCAGAAATAACTTCAAAGAATCATAGAACTGTCTAGGTTGGAAGGAACCTGTAAGTCCAACCATCAACCTAATACTGCCAAAACCAACACTTAACCATGTCCTTAAGTGCCATATCTCTATGTCTTTTAATTACCTCCAGAGATGGGGACTCAACTACTTCCCTGGGCAGCCTGTTCCAATGTTTGATAATCTTTTTGGTGAAATTTTTTTTCCTAATATGCAACCTAAACCTCCCCTCACACAACTTGGGGCCATTTCCTCTTGTCGTATCACTTCTTACTCTGGAGAAGAGACCTGCCTTTCATGAAGCCATGCTGGCTGGGCCTGATCACCTGGCTGTCATGCACGTGATGCATAATGGTACCCAGGATGACCTGTTCCATGAACTTCTCTGGCACTGAGGGCAGACTGTCAGGTCTGTAGTTCCCCTAATCCTTCTTCTGGCCCTTCTTGTGGATGGACGTCACATCTGCTAGAAGCCAGTGAACTGGGACCTCCCCGGTGAGCCAGGACCACTGGTAAATGATGGAAAGTGGCTTGATGAGCCCTTCTGCCAGCTCCCTCAGTACCCTTGGGGGTCCCATAGAATTGTGTATGTCTAAGTGCTGTAAGCAGGTCCCTCACCACTTCCCTTTGGATTATGGGGGCTTCATTCTGCTCCCCACCCCTATCTACTTGCTCAGGAGGCTGGTTACTCAGCAGTTGGCCCTAGTACTAAAGACTGAGGCAAGGAACACATTAAGTACCTGAAGGTTAATGCAAAATCAGGATAAGGGATTAGAGAATCAGATCCCTGATTATTTATTTTTTTTCCCCCAGCATATTCTAGCTCTTGTAGAACACTGCACTAAAAAATATTCTTCCAAAAATTTCAACTTTTAAAAGGCAGGAATACAAAACTCTCTTGAAGCCTCAAAGGATAACAAATAAAAACTTTACCAGCTAACAATGCTACTTGTGATTTGTGAAATATGTATACATTACATACATGTACACACATGTTTCTAAGCTGCCTCCACTCATACTTATTCAGTCCTACTCTATAACATTTCATCCTCATGAACTATAAAATACTATTTTTGTAAAAGTGATGTGTGACTTTGGTATTTCAGACACAGCACTGATGCCTTAAAATAGCCTGACAGAAAATGCAACCTAATGTTCTGTTGACTAAATAGCAACTACGTTTTGCATTGACTTCAGTTTCTTAATGGTTTAGAAGACTTTAAAGCGGGTAACACTGCTGCAGTCTAGGACAAAATAAAACAAAACAAAAAACCCCAAACCTCTACTCTCTTGCATACAACCAAAGGACAATTATTTACTAAAATCTGTAAATTTGACTAAATAGCTAACATTCCAAAAGAGTAGTGACATATATATAGATTTTAAAACGTCACTTCCTACTTAAATAAATGCACTATAATAATGTTGAAGCATAAGTGCATCTATATTATATTTCTGTTATATATATACACACGTAATGTCTTCATGTCAAATTGTTAATAATTAATAATCATTATTAATTTTCTTTCAAATCCATAAAATTCCAATTTTTATTGGAATTATTATTCCAGTAATTTACCTGGATATACTCTGTGAGAGTATTGAAAACTTGCTTTGCAACCTGGATGGCTTTTGAAAAATTTCGTTGTCCTTGCTCATCAATAACATCCTTCCCAGAATAATACCAATAGAAATCACTAATGGATTCCTAAAAAACAGTTGTGAGAAGCACAAAGAGATTTTGTAATCAAACTGTCTCTAACCAGTTATTCATCAAGATAAGATAAAATAACATTAGATAGCATTCTAGCTTTGAAAAGTATTGAAAGGTTTTAAATGACCCCCAAACAATTCTTCAGGAATTGCAGTTCACCTCAAAAGAACCAATAGGAAAACAGTTCATAAACTGAGATAAATAATTATAAAAAAAACCCAGAGCAAACCTTAAAATAAAATAAATAAAAAATTAGATCTGTTGGTACCTGCTCTTAGAAATACAACTGCCTGCATTCTGAAAAGGACTACTCAGTAGCATTACCATGCTGCATGCCTTTCATTAAACAATCTCTCTTTATACTGTGTGCTTGACATCTAGTCAATAATGGGTGCAAATGTTGCTTTGTGTGCATGATTCCTCTTTCTGTCTTCCCCAAAGGTGAGCTTATTAAAAAGCAATGGAATGAAAATGATTGTATTGTCCCTACAACTTCTACA
Source organism: Calidris pugnax (assembly GCF_001431845.1). Taxonomy (NCBI): domain Eukaryota; kingdom Metazoa; phylum Chordata; class Aves; order Charadriiformes; family Scolopacidae; genus Calidris; species Calidris pugnax. The sequence continues at coordinate 23,843,632 of NW_015090922.1, forward strand.
GCATGCATAAGGATAAAAAGCAACATTGATAACAGCAGCAACTTAAAACACACCAGTTTTCAAAGCCTGGAATTCTCAGACCCTATAAATAAGTTGCTAAAGGGAAAACTTAACTAAATACATTAAAATAAGCCAACAAAATATGTTATCAGGCACAGTGATTTTCAGAAAGATGATAATAATAGGTAGAAATTATTAAGAGTTATCACAAAATATGTTTTCATGTCTTTCACATGCTCCAATCTGAAAACAAATTAGATTTTTTTTTTTATTACTCTCTACTGGGTTGTGAAAAGGTAATGTTTTCACATTTAAAAGATTAGGCAGATAATTCAAATCAGAGCTTTGAGGGGTTTTTAGTCTAGCATTCTGCCTTTTTTTTTTTTTGTCCTTAGAAAATGACGTGCTGTTCTTATGCTTCATTCACTTCATCCTACCCCATGACTACCCATAAAGCAGCCCAGTGTTCAGACTAAATCAGAACATGGATAAAAAAGCAGGTGCCTGAAGCTTAACTTGAACAATACAAAACAATTTTCAGTCACAGGGTAGTCTCAATCAACAATTGGCTAATGGTATTCACTGATACACTTAGCACATATCTACTTTCTGCCTGCTCTCCTGGGTTAACAGACTTCATTGCACTCTTGCATGTAACGGCTGACATTAGTCTTTCACACTTTTGTCACCTTTGACTCTCACAGTTCAAAATAACAACCCTTAAAGAACTGTAACAGCCGTTCTCATCAACATGGGCTACCGTGACCAGAATAAATGTCATGACAAACAAATGTGCTCCTTTAATAAAACTGAACATTTTGTGATAAGAATGAAGTTTGACTTTGCTGTAAACAGAACTATTGTGGCAGCAAACTATGCACTGCTGAAGGAAATTCTAGATAAATTCAGAAATTTGGAGTGTCCACATAAAAACTTCTGCCTTATGATCAAAATATATGAAATTTTTTTTTTAAATGGTATATATTCTATAGATGCAAGTCATTACTGCCATCTACTTAATTAGTATGTAAGTTAACCTACCTGAACTCTTAATAAGTAATCCACAGTGGAAATTATAATATTAACAGTTGTGTTGTTACCAGTTTGAGTTCTCAGGTAATTCTGAAAATCTAAAAATTCAAATAAAAGTTTAATTTAAATTTATTTCAGTGTTAAAGACTTACAAAACCACTCCTGAAAATTAATTCTCATTTAACGTGATCTAGAAAAGTATCGCTTAAAGGAATGGATTTTTTTTTACTTTTTTTTTTTTCTGCAACAAACTGTTTTAAGAGTTTCAGCATTTTATTGCAGAGATCACATACCAGTTAACTTCTGAAGCCAGAATCTTGATTATCTGTTTCATCTGTTGAATTTTAATTGGTCTTATTTTCATCTCATTTATGAGCAAATTTACATTTCTAGAACTCCATCGATATCAACAGAATCATACCCAGTATATATTTTGTTAAGCAAAAGCAAAATGAAATCGCATAATTATACAATTCCTGATTACAAAGTCATAAATATGTCCAACGGCTAACAAAAATTATCTTTTTTTTCTTTACTTCTTTTTCTTCCCAAATAATGATAAGAGAACACAGGGAAGTGTATGAAATAATAAACATACGCTCAATATAATGTATTTGTTTAATTTATTTTTTTATATTTAAAATACACGTTATTTCTTCAAGAAAGGTATTGTGTATGTTGTAACTTCACATACAATTCTAACTGACATTAGTGCCAAATAGTGCACACTAAGAAGCATACAAATGACAAAGAACAATAAATATACCTCCCTGTTATATTTTTCCTCTGAATCTTCACTGACTAGAAGATATAAACCATGTGCATTTTCCTATATAAATTTACCTTTCCTAGTAGGTCAAGATTCAAAAATCATCATTTTGGAAAGCATTATTTTTTCTACAAAGTTAAAGCTGATTAAAAAATCTGGCAATTTAGTTCCATACAAATATTTTCCTTTCATGTACAGTCTAGCACCTACTCCACCTTTCATGGTATTTTATGAAGACTGCAAAACCTTCAGCAATGAAGAGCTTTTATCTTTCATTACCATCACCTTGGCTCAGCTGACTGGCAGCCTGCCCACAAACCTGAATTATGTCCTTCACAAAGCAATTGAAGGAAGCGGAAGAGGTCACAGGTGAACTCATCATCCTGCATCACCTTTTCTCCTGTAGAAAGGCCAGATGGAAGCAGATTATCACAGGCTGCCATGTAACACCCCACAGCCCCTGAAGAAAATCTCCATATTTAATTTTAAAAAAGACAGAAGGGGAGAGAAAATTTGTAACCACCAAGCTATCTGAAGCACATACGACTTGTGCTTGGCAGATAGTTATTTGGTTAAAAAAATAAATAAATCATGAAACGTAACTTCTGATTTATAAATATGGCAGCATGAGCTTGGCAACATTTTATAAATAACCCATGATTTACATTCTTGTTTGACTTTGCTGGGCATAAATGCTGCATTACATACAAAGGTTAGGATCAGATTAATCTGTTTACCATTTATCACAAAACAAGGTACTTAAAATACAGAGAGATTTAATCAAACATTAATGAAAATAATTCCTCAAATAAACTATTAGATTTTAAAATACTCTAAAATAGCCCATGAAATTTACACCTGTGCACATTGTCAAGAATCATTTAGGCTGACATATTTGAGGATTTAGCACCTGTTGGCTGCTGACAAAATGGATGTTGGGCATTTGTCTCCTTGGACAAAACAAAGCAATATACTTATGATGAACTAGAACAAATGGCAATGTGCTTTACTGAATTAGGCCCTTCAGGTCATTTTTTTGGTAAGTAGCTAATATCCACACGTATAAAGCTTCAAATTATTTTCTTGATTCTTCACAAGAAGTAATATACTAAAAAGCTCTCCATTAACACATCATTACTCCCATTACATCAATACATACAATTAACTTTGTGCATTTGACACAAGAATAGGACAAACCACCGTTCCCCCAGGAAAACAATCACGGCTGAGGAAAACGCAGCTAAAAAAATTACACAGGAGGACAACAACATTCGAAAACAATAAAGGCCAACTGTTGAAAGTAAGGAAATTCCCATATAGGACTTTGGAAAAGAATATGGAATGTGTATGGCAACAAAAATAGAAGGCATAAAAACTTCTAATTTTTAAGAATATACACCATTTGAATAGGTGGCCAAGTGCCATTTGCAGACAACAAAAGGAAAGGAGATAAAAATGTAAGCAAAATGCAAAAGAATTTGGGAGATTTTTTTTTTTTTTTTAATGGGGAGATATTTTAGGCTTTTATCTGAACTTCAAAATCCCATGTCTGCAAAGACAATTTTTTTAGTGGGCAAACAGAAGGAAACCAGAAGAGTAACTAAATTAAAAAGGAAAAAAAGGGTTTTTTTAGAAAGTTTATAGACAATAATTATTGCATTAGCAATTGCTGGCATACTGTTATATGTGGATAACTCTTATTATGTCTACATTTATAAATTATTATGTTATTATTACATTATTACAGCTGAATTGTAAACAGTATTTAATGCGATTTGAACCACATACAAGCAGGAACATGATCAGATGTTTAACTTTAGATAAGTTCATGAATGACTATAAATTCAAGCTAATGGATTTATCAATCCACTGCCTGTGAATTTTGAAGTGAGAAGCTTCACTACAATGGTAGGATTAGGAAGCAAAAACATTAAAAAAACTAATATGAATAGTTAAAGGTAAAGAATTTCCCTCTTTCCTGTTGCCACCATGACACACTGTATTAAGAGCCAGTATCACCACAGTATATGCAAGCACATTTTCTTGTACACAGGGACAGATAAAATGCTCTTCCTCCTAATTCCAGACCTGTACTTATCACAGTGTCAAACAATATGCAATTCTTTCTCCAAGAATGACCCAAATACTATAAATGACATTCCATGACATTTTCCTCAATCCCAGACATGAATCCAGATATATAGTTTTCCAGTCACAGAAGACTGAAAACCCTTTCAGCTAATTAAATTACTCTCTGTCAGTGCTGTTTAATGTATACATATAATATATGCCCAAGAACGCAAGAAGGCAAAATCAAGAGGTGCTTCTGGACTTAGAAGGATATTATTCAACATTATATGCAGGTTCAGACCTGCAAGATACTTTCACATGTTGCTGGCCAAAGGCCAGAGTATAGAATATCCTGCAGGATTAGTCCCTTTTTTCTAATTTAACTGAACACCTGTCATGCTTAAAGTTACACTTGGAGTCACATGTTTTGTCAATCTAGATGAATATTTAAATTTTGCAAAAATATGCATTAGAGAAAGCCAAATATTTGGTGGAGCCTGTACCTTCACATATGCAATGCATGTGGCTTGACTGCTGTGATGGCAATGATTTTAAAAAATAACTCACAAGGAAAATTGCTGATGTATTACAGTTGGAAAAATCAGGCCCATAAAGGGCCCAACCAAGCTCTTGCATATCAAGAGATCCCTGAATCAAAGCCATTTGTATGAGTAAGAGCACAGAATGAGTTACAGCTTAATATTTTTCCACCTCTGTTTTTCATGCCCTCGTATCAAATACAATTTTTTAGAACAAGAAGGAAAAAAAGTCTCAAGTTAAAACAATTACAGAGATTATCTTGTGAAGTAATCTTCTGGCTTTTAGTACACCCACCAGAACGTAGGACTTTTTATAAAATAAATTCCAAATGTAATATTGGAAAGTGTTTGGAAGGATCTTTTAATTAGCTCCATTATAAAGAAATCACAAAATTAATACAAGTTATTGCAAAATTGTGTGAAATCATAAGATGTTTAGGTACATCATTTCACGTAAGTTGAAAGGTCCATTCCTTTTATAAATATTTTGACATACTTCAAAATGAAGCAGAAAACCCATGTTTTCAACAGATTGGCCACACTAAGATTTAAAATAGTCCTGATTTTCGATTTCTACACTGATCAAAACCTGACTAAAACCAATGTTGATATTGTCAGGTATTTTAATTTTCAGATATTAGTTACTGACTTCAACAGATGCCTCACTGACAACTACAGAACTGATGTGCAGATCCATTTCTTTTTATAAAATCTAAGAGAACAACCTTTGCTGCTGTGCACACAAATTTATGCCAGTACATACAAAGATTTACATAGGTAATATACTTATAAAAATACACACTTCTTCTGGTAGGACAGGTTGTCACAAAACCATGTTCTTATTTTTGCTTGATATGATATATATTCTGGCATATATTTGCTTAGCTGTTAAAATGCTGCCATTGCTCATGCTGTATGTAAATGATATGGCTACACACATGAAGGCTTACAGATTAGTTTTTATGAAACTGGTAGCATGTGTTTGTGATATATAGGAACAAATGTATTGCATGTAGGAAATGAAAATAAGATTGAGTGTAAGATGAAATACATGGATTTTTTCCTTGAAAGTGCATGTGTCCAAGTGTAATAACTATTGCTCTTTTTTTAAGCCTCAACGAAAAAAATCTTTTATTACTACTCAAAAACATTTGTCTAATGCTACTTACTACAGAAATACACAAATACTTTCAGCTTTCAAAGAGGAACAGGGGTCCATTTTGATGGCAGTTAAGCAAGAGCAAAGCTCTTTCACGATAAACCAAGTGAATTTAGTCTTATCACAAGATCCAGGCAATTCTGGGTTGGATTGTGAGTGCCGCATGCCTTTGACTTCTCAAGAATCCAATTCAAATAAGAAAAGCACTTGTTTCCTCACCAAGAAATACTTAATAATTTCTCTGAACTGAAGCTATTTAAGTTCCCTTTTAAATGCAAACACTGAATCAAATACAGTGATACAAAGGTGGAAAACACCCCTCCAATGTACGCTATGGTGGTTCACACAGAATGTAGACATTCACTTTAAGTGTGACTAGGTTGGCAAAGGATGAAAGTGTATTTATTGATTTCACATTATTAATGGCTGAAAATAGCCTTGACATGTACCCTTCTTATAGCATGTGTATTATATGGCATGTGTACCACTCAGTCAGTTTAACAGAAAGTCCTTTAAGACATACTATCAGATTAAATTTCATTCGAGAAGTATATTTTATTAAAATAAGCCTTCTGCGAACTTATGGGGAAACAAAATCATGCCATGATACAATATTAAAAGATCAAAAATAAAATTGGAACTTTCCTGAAAAAAAGGAAAGATGGTAAAATAAGTTTAACCTTAATATCTTCAAGTTTTTACATCATATGATAAGTAGAATAAGTCTCTCCAAAGGAAAAAAAACATTGCACTTTCAAGATTTTTGTGACTTATAGTGAAATAGCATAGAGTACGAGCGTTAAATGAAAAGTGAAAAAAACATTACAACATAACAAGAATTTCTATATGTCTTTGGTTTTGAACCCCCCTTTTTTGAAAAAGAAACATAACAATCAAAACAAAATACATAGAGAAGAAACAACATTGAGTACATCACAAAAAACAAGTAAGAAACACATTTGCTAAAGAACCATCAATGTTGTTACCAGTGGGGGTTCCAGGGTTTGGAAAGGGAAGGTAGTACCAGTCAGAGGAATATCAGGACAAGGAGCTTACGATGCGGACAGCACAAAGAAACAGTTGGAATAGAGCAATAAGTCTCACATCCTTGTTGTCTCAGTACAGGACTTTCTACCTATTGCCAATGTTGACATTGGACCAGAAACTATATAGCACTGACTTTGAAGAAAAGTTGACTCTATTCCTGTGTCAACAGCAGTTTTTCTTTTACTTTGGCAAGAATAGTTTCAGGCTTACAGGTTGTAAACTCAATGACAATTAGTTATTAATATGCTTCTGCATCAGATTCTAATGATGTGAGAAACAGGCTACAGTGTACATTTTACATCACAATCCCTTGGGAATCAAGAAAATGATCTTTAATGGAGGAGTAATTAATTACTCAGAGAGTAAGTATCTCCCTTGAAGAAAAAAATGGGAGAAACCATTTCCACATCTTTGGTACTTCCTTTGTAGTATTTACAGATGGTTATTCATAAGATTGCAAACAGATATATTATCTCAGGTATCCCATAAAATCTGGGATACTTTTTTCTGTACAGGAGTTTCTCCACAAACACACTGGCTGGGCTTTCATAATGCTATCAGGGATTAATATCAGTATCTGTATGGCTCTTATGTAAACTACTTTTCAATGAATTGAAAAAGGTGTGCTTCATAATATAAAAAAGTTATTATTATTATTTGAAGGAAGCATAATATCAAGAATAATGTAACCCTGAAAAGAAAAAGTACTCTTTTTGGTTTGGCTTTACTTTGTTCTGTTTTCTTGAATTTTCAATAGCTGGATATTAATACATTAAAAATGTGCTGTTAGCAAATATTATCCCTTTGTGCCAAGAAATCTGTGATATAGCGTGATTACTGAATCTTGACATTGCTGCTGTTCAGTAACAAAGAAAATAAATACACATGATCCGAAGTGTAGAATTTTGTTAATTGGCCAAATAAAAAATTTCCATTGAGAAAAAAAATTAAAATCCAGATCATCCTCCTCCCCAACATCTGGCTAGTGATGGGTTTGAGGTTATTGTTTCTGCTGAAGGGTATACACATTTTGCATTTTAAATTCTCATGGCAATGGGAACATCTCATAGCAACTGCTCCTACAAAGCTCTTCCTTTACTTAAGTAAGGAACCTTTGAGGTATAGGAACCTTAACACATCAAGTAGCTTTCAGAGCAAGGAAGAACCGTCAGTAAATATTATTGATTCCTCTAAATTAGCGATGCATCACCTCTTTCTTGTATTAACTCCTGACCGCATTAGATAATCCTAGCCAGTGACAAGTCCTCTCCTTACTAACCACCCTCATATCCTCACTGGATCCACCACTGATTTCCTGTGCTTGCACAAATCAGTGCAGCAATAAAGCCACATTCAGTACACAACAGAAATACTACAGGAGGACTATAGCACAAGGCTTTGTGTATGTATAGGTTGTTTGGGGTTTTTTGTTTGTTCATTTGCTTTTTAACATTCATCCATCACAAATACTGGGCTCACTATAATGAAAAGAAATAAAAAAGAACAGGAAAAAAAAAAAAGAACAGAGTTTAAAAAAGCTTGCTGCTCTTACATCTAGTGTGCCAGTTACTGTGCAAATCCTGAGAAAGGGAGGAAGAACAAAGTGGGGAGAGTTGACACAAAACCCAAGAACTTTGGAATACACAATTGTAATAATAATAGAAAAGAACCCACTAGTTTAAACAGTCTTACAGGAACAAAAATTCTAATCGTGTTCAGGAGCTGTACAGTGCTGACACAAAGCTAACAGCAGGAAAATTAAGGAATAGGCAGTTGTTTTTAATAATTACCATGCTCATGAGTGATGACTGAGGAAGGGAGGACAGGACAATTAGTTGAAAGAAAAGAAAACAGGGAAAAAAGAAAAAAAGTTGAGAAACTGTTTTTAGCAAATACAAAATATAGTTAGTATTGGTTTTGGCAAAAGTAGCTCTGTACTAGAAGGGAAAAATCAAATAAACAGAAAATAAAAAAAAAATATCTCAAATGAGGAAGAATAAAAATACTCTAACATAGGTAGAGTAGATTATGTAGTGTTTAAAGATTTATTTATATTTGCATGCAAAATCTGCCATTTCTAGAAATAGAGGCAGTAGTCAATAGAAAAATGAGCCAATATCTTGACAGTCCATTACAAAATCCAAGATTATAAATATTAAATTTAATTATTTAGTAGCAAAAATGTTGTCCAAAAGAGCAAAACATTATGCAGAATAAACTTCAGTAAAACATGAAAGTAATGGCCAAAACCTTATATGCCAGATAGCTGCATCAGTGCTCGATCCAGAATCTTGTGACTAAATCTTATCCATACGGGTTTACTTTATTTTGTTTACTCATATACATATAGATTTGATCTATAATTTAAACTATGGGAGCACTTTCAGAGAAGCAGCATTTATGATTGATCTTGAAGTCATTCAGACATATTTAATAGATCATGATTTTGATTTAAGACAAGCAGTTGAATATTCAAGAAATATGCCACACAAAAGAGCTACAAGCACAATAGCCAATGAGATATGCAGTGTTGCAGGTATGAATTATGAACCCCCAAATGTAATAATGATTATGCAGTCAAGCTTTTTTACCTTGTTTTTATCTTAAAAACATGTTAAAAAATTAGGTCACTGTAGGATTTAAACATAAAAATGCACCATAAAAAATTCTGAAGATAAGGGAAGAAAGTGCTTTGGTAGCTCTATTAAGTCACATGAGACTGAACCTTATGTTTCCAGACAATCACAGTAAGGGAGTAGTAGAACTTACTGTCAGACAGAAGAGAGAAATTGACACTGAACTGACAACACAGAGGGTAGAAAGCCAAATTGGTTCTAAGTCAAAAGTAAAGCAAAGATTTTGTAGTATTTCCCCAAAGACAAACAGAAAAGAATGATTTCAAAGGAAAAGCTTTCCCAGCAGACTTTTTTTTTTTTTCTAAATAACAGATACAGTTCCCTTGACCTCTAATATTTAACTTACTGCTTAACTCAATTGTCTGTTTTTCATTCCAGCCCAAACAGTTTAAGAAATTGGGCAGGAACTCTTAATTTCATTTTATGCTGAGACTGGTTAGGGACTTATGAAATGTTTTACATGCATAAACACTTCTGTTTGTAACTAGAACTTGTTTTCAATTTTACACGTAACATCATCTCTTCTTCAGAATGATGGGTAAGAGTCCTCTGAGAGTATTCTGAAACTCAACACATGCTAGTGATTTACTATTGACAAGCATGGGCTTAGGAAGGCCAATTACACATAAATCATTCTGGGGAATTGTATTTTAGCTGCAGCCTATAGATATATATTTATAGGGTTCTTTCAAATTCAGCTTGCTTCTGCAAATGTAAAAGAGAAATGTTCACAGAACATTTCTGTTAAATCAATAGTACCTGATCCCTCTTCAGTCACCATGCCAAGGCCTTCTGCTTTATTCTGACGTTCAAATGCATTTAGGTCAAGAACACTGCAATGAGAAAAATTACATTTTTCCTGTGATTAATTAAATATATATAATATTTCATTTTGTGAAAGATAGAGAAGGATTTTTTATTTCATTTAAGTATATAATCATATTAGTGTCAAGAAGATACATTTCAGTGGCTTAATATATGTATGCTATAAGATTACGAAACTCAGCTTTACAGACTTAACCTCCTTTTGCCCTACATACGACAATAGAACTTAGCTCTTTTATGATCCCTATAAAAGGGAATGGATGTGTTTATGATATAAATACTCATTTTAGGGATTACAAAGAAGCCATATTATTGACTACTTTTATATTATAGTCCAGTTCACCCCAAGCAACATGGTCCATTAGGAAACTATGACACTCAGTGTTCCTCTCCCTACACATTCTGAAAAACTGAAGGTGCCAAAGGGAATATGTATTCAACTAACCAGATTTAGCAACATATACTCTCATATATTTTCTTTTGTGAATCTACAGAGTTCTGCTTTTCGTGGCTTATCATGTCAGCTAGCCATGGGTACCTTTCCTCATAAGCAAGAATGTTCATAGAGGTCAGATGAATGTAGATGAACTGCAATAGGAGTTCTGCTGGCAAGAAACCTCACTGATTTCAAAATGAAACTTGGCCAAAACCAGTGTTAAATAAAACAGTGTAACATCATACCCTTGAAATAACAGAAGACTTGAACCACTTGATCCAGGAAACCCCTTTTAGTCCTATGGTTTATGATCTTTAATACATTAGTTATTGATAAGGTTTATTCTTAGGAATTATACATAAATACATTTAAATATATGTATATTATACACATACATTTAAATATATCTATATTTATATATATAAAATCAATATAAACTGTCAAGAAGCATGAATGGACAAAAATGTCACAGTACCTCCACGGTTTATTAAAACACAATATTCCATTCCTTTTTCTACCTTTTAAAGCAGAGGCCTAATAATATTTCTAATAAAGGCCTATTAATATTTCTAACAAAGATGGATTTTCCCAAAATCTTTATGATTACTTAACATTGATCGTTAACCTGGTCTCTGCAGGGTTACAGGATTCCTCCAGAGTTAAGAATTTGCCCATGAGGAATGCTCCTAACACTGGAATTATTTTCTTGCCTATCTCAAGTAGACACAAATGCCATCAATATTTGTGAAAAGAGTTCTTTTACCAAGGTAAATCCATATCATATGAAGATTTTCATACCATGAGCACCACCTTGTCCTTTACCCCAAATCTAGCACGTTACAGTCCCCAGGTGTTGTTTGCAAAAAGCACATAGAAGATCTTTCCAAAACTATAAATCCTGTGGAATAAAACCTAAAGGCAAAGTGATAAATTTTTAAAGTAGACATTTTCTTACCTACAGGACTGCATAAGACCAGCAAGACTCTGAAAGAATCCCACATCCTTTTTATCCTTGAGGTAGTCAAGCATTTTCTGCAATAAATGCAAATAATTTATGTAGAGAATTAATATTTATACTACATGTTAATCTAGTTTACTTCATATAATATGGATTTTAGATTACTATTGATGCTGGCATTTTGAAGTATTTCTAACATTTACAGATTAGATAAAAGAGTCTTGCAGAGAAAAATCCAGGTATCAAAAATAAAAAGAACATTTAAGGTTCATGGCATTAACAGAAAAGAAGGTCATTCATTTTGGATATTCCTTCCTAAAACATGGAAAATAAAGATAGTAACTAAAGTCAACACAGCCAGCAGAATTTAGTGTTTAATATAAACACAATCTTGCCACCACCAGGTCACAAATTTTTATTGACACTACCATTTCAGCACTGGACTGGGCTTGTCATGGCATCAGTTTGGTTTAGATTATTTTAGCTGCAACATCATGTTAGTAGTCATTTGAGTATTTTTTAAAATTTGATTTAGCTTTATTGTAACGTGTAATACCTATTTAACAACAGATTGCAATAACAAGAAGTTATTCAGTGGAGTGAACTCTGATTCTAGAATGCAATATGTTGTTGAGTGAAGATATAGGATGATACTGGAGGTCCCTGTTGTGAACAAAAATCACAAGGCTCAAAGATCAATCTTAGTAGGAATGCTACAAGAATTCACATTGTGAATGAGGTAAAAGTCTTTTTGCAAATTTCAAAAATAGCTGGAACAATAGATAATAAGTAAATTCCAAAATGAAAGAGCACATAGGCAGATACTGTTAACAAAATGTATCAGCATTAATGTATCTACCAAGTAGACCCAACATCACAGAAAAGGAACACCCCCATCAACAACAGCATACTAATCAAAGCAAAGAACTCCAGATGATGGTGATGATTACTTTCCAAAACCACTTCTGTACCTCTCCCCCCAACCCATATCATTCTTCCCAAGAAGGACTGAAGAGTTGATCTTAGGACCTAAAGGAAAATTGGAAAGGTGAACACAACACCAGAGAAAATGGGCAGAAATGAGGCAACTGAAAAAATAGCAATTCTAATTGTACCACTCACACTTTCATGTTATAAGTATGTAATTCAGACTAGTAGTATTAGTGCTAATATAATCGTACTATTTCCTGCAATCCGATTAGTTAAAACTTTATCAAATAATCTAAAAATTGATGTTGTAGCATTGCAAATTCAGATTAAATAATTATGTGCAAATTTAATGATTATCCTAAATAGTCTAATATCATGACATCACAAAGAAGTGGCAATGGTTCAAGCAGGTATTTCTCTGCAAAATTTGTGATTTCTGGTCAATTCCTGGTAATGGTCACCTCTGAAAAGGTTTTGGCTTTTTTGGCTGTATCCAGCAGCTTAAGAGGTTGCTTAACTTCAGAGCTTAACTGTTCCCAGTTGTCTGTCTTCAAGCTGTTCTACAGTAATGTAGTAATGGCAGGTATGAAGCCTTCCAGCTCTGGAATCTTCAACTGGTACAGAACACTGAATATACGCTCCACCAGGCACTTCTCTTCACCAGTATGGAATACTGTTAATATATCAGCCTCATCCACTGCTCACCACATTGTGTTATTATAGATTAATAAATAAAGTTTGGCTTCTCTGCTTTTATCACCAAGACTCTCCACGACATAAGCTAAGGACTTCTGAAGTTGTGTAACTGGTTTTTTGGTGAAGACTAGGGCCAGCAATTTTGCTCTACTGGCTACAGGAGAATGGCAATTTCCCTCCTACAGAACTACTCTAGAATTTAACAATTTGACATTAAATTTCCTCCTTCCAACTGAAGTGCAAAACAAATTTCTTTTAGCCTTGTATTCTGTAAATTAATTATAAAATAAGAAATGTATACCTAGCAAACTTGATACTTTTGTATACTATTTTCTTCTGAGAATGGGAGTCAGAGGATAAACAGCATCTGACAAATAGTCACAGTACATAACACACTACTACAATAATAATGACCAAGATATAAAGACCTATACTGGCTAGAATGGGTGAAAATAAATGAGTACCTTACCTGTTGAACGGTAGAATTTCCTCCATTTAAGATGGCAATCCCTAGCTTTAGGGTAGCTGCAACCATTGGCCCCATCTCACCTTAAAATTATTTTAAAATATAATTTTAGATCATATTTTAAAACAGGAATGTTCTATTAACTCATCTGTACAATGACTTAAATGGTAATTTATCAGGAGAGGCCTTTTTGGTGTTTTTGTAAAACAGACCTATTTTTCTTTCATGATCTCTACTGTGACTTAGTATCTTCCTGAGTGCCTACAGATGGAGTGTAATATATACACAGCACACAAAAGAAGCAAAACATAGGTGAGGAAGACCCGAGCTCAATTAATATAAATCATGTTTCATTCGCTAGAGTCGATTTAAGGCTGGGTGCACAATTTTAAGTTAGCTTTTAAGCTTAACAGTGTGTCCCTTCTGCATGCAACTCTAAATACTGTTTTTGCATTTCTTCAGAAAATGACAGTGATCCAAAGCATTTAGTTACAGTAACTGAAATTTGCAAACAGTAGTTTTTAAAACATTGCTACTCTAGAAACAAATCTAGACAATGAAACCATCAACACTTTGAATAAGATGGTGGCTCAGGGAAAAAAGCATCATTTATACTTCTGAAATGTTTTACCAAAGTACACCAATAAAGTAGATATTTGGGGAGTGAGGAGGAAAAAAAAGAAAAAACCACCAAAGTCTACACCTACTTCAGAACTATATATACCTAAAATTTGGGGACCTTTTTGTCCTGCTAAAGCTATGAACTTTTTCACACTTCCTCTCAAACTTCACTAGAAAAATAGTAACAATAATAACAGTGATTATTATTATTATCATCATCAACAACGATGACAAAAATAGAAATAACAATAATAACCCCATGAGAATTACTCATTATACTTTTCTGGATTAGCTGTCAATAATTTTTGAAACTGTTGGTGCATTTTGAAAGCAAACCTTAGCGGCAAACATCTGCAGGTTTTGCCCAGTAAGAATTGCAAGATAACTAGAAGTAAGGTTTAATTCGTAATTTACACAACAAAACATTACCTTTACTAGCACTGATTGTCTGCAGAACCATCTCAGCAGCACCCCGGTCATGTAGTCTGGCTTGTTGATACAGAAGTTTTTGCTTTTCCATTTCTTTTTCCTGAATAAAAATTCCAGTCATTTAAGATGAGGACTTCAGTTACTATCAGTTCTCCAAAGGTTTTTGGTTTTCTCTTAGTATATGGGCTCTATGGCAACATCATGGACCATTTCAATACATACAGTGCTACTGAACAGATATTTAACATGTTCAAGTAATATTCTCCCTTTGGTATTTTTCTTTAATATGCTTTTAGCAGTTTATCTGAAAAGAGTAATCTCAATTGTAAATCATCAGGTAAGTCCAAACCCCATGTTCATTATATATAGACTGCAAACATCAAACTTGCACTTTTGTGCCGTGTTTTTGTGCAACAGTTTATACTCTTAATATATCTTCTATAGTGAGACCATAACTTCATACTGCTCAGTATGTGGCTCTTGAGTTGCAAGTTGTTGCTGAATACCAGAGTAACAGAAGCATCTCAGATTTTTTTCAAAACATCTCATTATATTACAATACAGATTGCCCACCCTAACAACAGAATATTTGAAAGAATACACTGTGCTTTTATATTTTGCATTCTCTAGCGGCAACAAACAATACTGCATGGCGTTGCTTGAGCAATGGTGAAGTTTGTTCTTTATAATTTAAACTACTACTGAAAACATAAAGAAGAACATAAAGAGCAAACATAAAGGCACAGTTAATTCCAGATGAGCTTGAACTTTCACCAAGTTAATTGAAGTTTACTGGAGAATTGAGGATGACTAAGCAGTATAAGTTGCAAAATGGAAGTTGCATAGAGCCCTATGACAGTGAGTCCATCGGATGGCGTGGTAAAAAGCTTAGTCAAAAAGAACATGACACAATCAGTTAGTATCATGTCCAAAAACACAACGCCCAAAAAATGTATGACCTAAAAGCAGGAATAGCTGCAGCAGAAGTAGCCAGAATGACAGCTTTGCTGCCATAAACTTTCCATCCAAGTTACAGAAAAAAGACATTGGAAGATGGAAGAGGTTTAAAAAATGAAGGCTTGCTAAATAGAGAGTATGAATAATAAATTAAAAAAGAAGAGGTAAAAAAGAGAAATATGTTCAAATGAATGAAAAAGAAACCTTTAACTCAAAAGCAAACCAACACAGACATTTATGCTGTTACCAGAGAGTTCTCGCCGAGGCTGGCAAATTTGTTTCTTAAATCTTTGATAATATCGTGCTGCGGAAACAAAATTCATCAGGGTTTTTTTTTCACACTATTAGCTCTGCTGTGGTTAAATTGTATCTTTCTTTTTCCTTAAGTTATGTGATAAATCTAGATGGAGGCACAAAAAGGAAAAAAAAAAATATGGCAGCTTTGCTTCATATTTAGCCATGCTAAGGTTTGAAAGTTTTTGCCTTCATGTTTAAACCTCTTCCTGGGAGTTCAACAAAAACAAAACAGAAACATACACACACACACACACACACACACACACACACACACAACACACGCACAAACCACCAGAAAATCATGACATCACAGGTTCAATATAGCTACAATAAAATATTTTCCTTTGCTTCAGATGCCACTGAAAATTGCTCAGTGTTTCTTGTTTAAAAACCTTTTCTTATTTCGTTACTTTTAGTTTTAGACCCAACAATCTTTCATTTTTCTTCCATTGCAACATTTATTATTCACTTTTGTTCACAAGCCTAACATCAGCTAGACTACTTTCATTGCACAATATTGTTTTAATAAGTTTATAAGAATGCTTATATGCTTATAGTGACAATGTGTCTGCATAATCTAGAGACTAAAAGAACAGGTATGGCCACTTCTCGCAATGGTACTACAGAAGAACAGTGGAAACAGGCATTGCCAAACAGCCTGAAGTGTGAAGAGTGGCATTTTCCATGGAATCAAGTGGTGTAGGTAACCAGTAACAAAGTAACAAACAAAACAGCAACAACAAATCCACCACAAACATGTCTTCCAAAAGCAACCATTCCTTTGATTACAGCTCCCAAAGATCATGGTTCCTTCTTCTGCTTGGCAATGCTTTTTCACTGTTGCCTTCTCCATGCAATGTTAATACATATGTATGTATATGTATCTGATGGTAGCGCTGACATAAGTGGACCACCCATTGCATAGAAAGCATACTAAATTAACGGAGCTGCTTGCTGGTCAAGGTATCCCCATTTCTCTAAGATGTGCTTACTGTTAACACTGTCATCTGTGCTACCAGCACAGTTTTTTGCACTTTATAATGCTTGCCAGTTGATATTAAGAAAACTACAAAAATTAATAGCCAGTGGTTTGAATTTTCTGTCATTCACAAACC
Source organism: Calidris pugnax (assembly GCF_001431845.1). Lineage (NCBI taxonomy): Eukaryota > Metazoa > Chordata > Aves > Charadriiformes > Scolopacidae > Calidris > Calidris pugnax. Next base: position 23,860,614 of record NW_015090922.1, read on the forward strand.
CATCCCAACAGTAAAAATACTTCATACTAAATGACAGTTTTAAAGTAACTCACCAGAATTTTAAAAAGAAACCTCAAAGAAAACTAAGTCTATTTTATCTTGGGTGCTTTCCATTTATATGGGAAAAAGCTGACCCCTTAGAAATATATGTGCATGTATTCCCACATTACAGACTTTCTCCAGCAACCTAACAAACCAAGGAAACTTTTTCATCATACTGTTTGAAAACAGACACTCAAACATTTTCTACTTTGTGTTTGGTTTTTGGTTTTTTTGTTTTGGTTTTGTTACAAGCAGCCCTATGCCAAAAATACATGTTGGGCAACCCACAATTTTTGTCTTGAATATGTAGTCAAACAACTTGCAAGAACAAAATAGGAACTTTAACGGACAAGTGCACCACTGAAATTCTTTAAGAATGATTTTTGGACTCTCCCTTGGATCTAAGCCATGTCAAGAGGTTTGTTTGCTGTTACCACTAAGCTCCAGCCATAAAGGACAGGCTTCTACTTCTTCCTTCTTCTATTTCCTACTTCTACGGATTGTTGTTGTTTTGGTTTTTTTTAATATGAAATTGTGAAATAGTTAAAGAGTAAACAGAATAAACAAAAAGATGGAAAGGGAAGAAACTACTTTCAACTCAACTATTCTAAGATGAACGCTTCTCCTTTGAGTTATCTTCATATTTTATACTTTTCATGACCTCTGTTTAGTCCAGAGAAGAAATCCTATTAGACAGGTCTTACATTGGCAAAACATCTGTTAATCTCAGTGTATTCATGAGTACAAGCTATGTATTAAAATACAACACCAAGTACTCAAGCAGAATCTTTCTACATATTTTTATATATATATATATCATATATATTAAGCCTTTGAGCTCAATACATGCTGGTTGATGATCTATAAATAAAGTTGAATTATACCTACATCCCTCATTTTGGACTTCACCAGCTCTAAAAAGAGTATACACAAAATGAAAACATAATGCATTATAATTTCAAAAGATTAAATATATGGGATTTCAAGAGTGTTAGAGGAGTTTATTTTATCAAATACACTTTCCATATTACTTAAAGAAATATTTCAATCCCTGCACTTTTACATTCATATTTCTGCTTCTGCTGAATGTCTCACCCCCAAAAGATTTTTTTGAAATTAGAAATTAATTTTTAACTATTAATAAAGTTATCCATTATTAATACACCTCACTGGAATTATCCTTTCTATACTGAATTCTGTCATATCCAGATTATCATACAACAAAAGGAACTCTTTAAAGTACAGATAGCAAGTTAAAAGAACAAGTTAAACAGGAAATTTAGAGGCTACTAAACTGCTAGCTTATAAAATAATTAAAATACAATTACTCTCAAAAGTTAATTTCATAATAAATGAATGGCCACTCTAAAGCTATTTCTCTGCTATCTGCTGTGTTGTTCTATGTAATCTCCCATAGTTTAGAAATACTGATGTGTCTCAATGCCAGGCATCTATAAAGCCTTCTGCCATTTGATATTATTTCCATGATACAAGTAAATACATCTGAAAATGTCTGAAAGTGGTGTCTAATTATCATCACTAAAAATGACAAGTAGGACAACCTTTCAGTTTTAAGCTGGGTGACAAATTTGACATATTGGAAATAGCTGATATAGGTGTCTAACTCTCCACAGGAATAATTAAAAAAAAGGGTAATGGATTATTTTGAAGACTTCACTATGACTGGTATTAAATCAGTTAACTGGAGTGGAACATCTTATGTACCAGCATAGATTTGGTAAGATTATTACATAATTACTGCATTAAATGAACAAAGAACCTGAAAGCTACAAATGGTCACCCAATCATTGCAATGTATTTGTTCTTCAAAATATCTCACTCCTTTACCCCAGGACTGCCAAAGGCCCTGCCTTACATAGATCCCAACCAGTTCTGTCGTGCTACAGCAGCGAAGCATGGAGCGCCAGCTGGTGTTTGAGCTGAAAGACAGGGCAGATGGATGCCTGGGAGTATTCTTGAAAACTACCAGACTAATGTTGCTAAAAGCAGCAGAAAAAAAGTGTAGTGGGAAGAGATGCTGATAAACACAGCAGATGGGAAGCAGCCAAAGGAAGCAAGGAAAGATCTTAATGAATAGCCTTCAGTCATCATTTATCACTAAGACCCTGAACTGAAACTTGAAAAGAAGAGCCTGGGTATGTTATTCACTTTGTAGAAAAGAGATTCTTTGCAAGACTTTTGCTGCACATTTCCCATACTCAATGGGAGATTATTCATACAGCCCAAAACTGATAGGCCAGATAGGCCAGAAACTGAGACACAGCTGACCTTAAAATAAAGACTGTATTAATGGCATTGATCCTATGCTATTGATATCATAAACTAGATTGTGGGGAATCAAAACTCTGCAACAAGTAGGAGCAAATGAGGAGTGAAGGGCTGACTGCCTAGTGGAGGACACCATAAATTCTCTAACTGAATTAAAGACTCTTTTTATTTTTGCATAGAATTGAAAAAACAGACAGTGATGGAAATAGGGTGGTGGGGAACACAAGAAGGAAAAAGAAAGAAGGTCCTGGCATTAACAAATAGCATAATATCAACACCATCAGTATGGAAGAAAGAACAAAAGAACTCTACTCTCCTTATGACAAGATGTAAAAACTGATCAAATCTCAACCATAGGCTTGTGTTTTTATAATAGATATATAAATAACTTATCCTGTAGTTGTGGATAGTGAAACCACGTATTAGGTTGCATCCATTCCATTATGTATAGGAAAAACTAATGAGAAACACATTTTTGCATACTAATTGGAATGCTTAATTCCTAAGAATTGATACATTGATCAAGGAATTAGCTGGATGGCCGCACTCAAAGAGTTCAAGTCAATGGCTCAATGTCCAAGTGGCAAGCAGTGACGAGTCATGTTCCTTGTGAGTTGGTACTGGGATCGGTACTATTTAACAACTTTGTTGGTGATGTGGATGGTGGGATTGAGTGCACCGTCAGCAAGTTTGCCAATGACACCAAGCTGTGTCACTTGGACAACACACTGGAGGAAACGGATGCCATCCAAAGGGACCTGCGTAGGATTAAGTGGGCCTCTGCGAAGTGGGGTCTCATGAAATTCAAGCAGGCCAAGTTCAAGGTCCTGTACCTGGGTCAGGGCAATCCCAAACACTAATACAGTCTGAGCAGAGAATAATTTGAGAGCAGCCCTGAGGAGAAGGACTTGGGAGTGTTGGTGAATGAGAAGCTTAACGTAAGTCAGCAATGTGCACTTGCAGCCCAGAAAGCCAACTCCATCCTGGGCTGCAAAAAAACAAGCGTGGCCAGCAGGTCAAGAAAAGTGATTTTTCCCCTCTACTCTGCTCTTGTGAAACCCCCACCTGGAGTACTATGCCCAGCTCTGGGACGCCCATCATAAGAAGGATGTGGACTACTTGGAGCGAGTCTAGAGGAGAGCCATGAAGAGGAGGGTTGGAGCACCTCTCCTATGAGGACGGGCTGATGCAGTTGGGGTTGTTCAGCCTGGAGAAGAGAACCATACAGCAGCCTTCCAGTACCTAAAGGGGGCCTAAAGAAAAGGTGGAGAAGGACTTCATCAGAGAGTGTAGTAATAGGATAAGGGGTAACAGTTTTGAACTGAACGAGGGCAGATTTAGATTAGATATTGGTAAGAAATTCTTTACTGTGAGGGTGATGAAACACTGGAACAGGTTGCCCAGAGAAGTTGTGGATGCCACATCCCCAGAAGTGTTCAAGGCCAGGTTGGATGGGGCTTTGAGCAACCTGGTCTAGTGGAAGGTGTCCCTGCCTATGGCCAGGGGTTTGGAACTCAATGATCTTTAAGGTCCCTTCCAATGCAAACCATTCTATGATTCTATGAGTCTGACCTTAATTCCTAGCATTCTTTACTGAAAATAGTTATTGTAAATACATGGTATATGGTCACTCCATTTATGCAAGCTTTGTGACAGTGAGATAATAATGACCATTTCCAATGGGCTAGAGCCTTAAAACCTTGCATTATTTGTATGTACTCAAACTTGCAAGTCCTTCTGTACCTGAGATAAGTGATAGCACAACGTATCATTTTGACAAAAATTTAGTGAGTATAAAAGTCTATCAAGAAAGTTGCTACCAGTAAGAGGCATGAAGAAAACTGACACAGGAAGCTCTCTCTCTCTTTTCTTTTCTTGCAGTGAAGACACAATTTAAACCTATTATATTAAAAAGATGAGCTACGTTTTGATTCATTTTTTTGAGTTCCCATCCTACACACAGAGCATATTAATATGCAGGAAATCAGTACAGTTAGTGACTCAAATGCAGAAACCAATTTGCATTCAGCCAGTGAAACACTTGTATTGGAAAGAATTTCCGATCAGATAGAATCAAGTGGGACACTGATGCCAACTCTACAGGGAGTCAATTGAGCGTCTGTTCAGTATGATAGAGAGTTAACCTAGAGACAAAGGGCAAGGAGCAAAGATAATCATAATAATTCAAAGCAAATACTAGCAGGCAAATGTAGACAGGCACATAGTAATGTACAGACAACTTTATTGCGGGTTTACATTGCGACCTCCCTAATGCCCACACAGTGATCCCAATACAAATTATTTGTACAAAAATGAAACTACCCTGCATGAGATATGGGCATGAAAATTGCCGATAAAATACACTTGCCATTTTTATCACATTTTAAGCTTGCCCAAGAATCTCCGTCGCTCTGACTGAAAAGATTCAGGACTTCAAACATCACATATTTTTAAAGTCTAGAGGAGCAATAGGGTTTTATTGTCATAGAAACTGAACAGTCAAGTCTTTTCACATGCATCCAGACCATGGAATAAAAGAACTGCCTTCAACATTGGACTCGGAGTTAGATTGACAAAGAGAAACACATAAATGCGCACATGCACACACACGCACAGCTGGTATATATGGTCTCACATCTTTACAACTATTTCCTGACATGCCTGAAGCAAGAAAGGATTATTTATGGTTGTGTTTTTTCCCCTTTTAAAACACTTCTCACTCAACAAGACAGAAAATTTTCAATGGAGCATACAGCCTTTAGTGTATGATAAATGCTGTGATTCTGTGAAAAAGGTAGGCAGTGATAGATAGATAGATTTGAATAGATGAATTAATGGAAGAAAAAAAGAAGGAATTATACTATTAGATTGCTTACCTACTTCCTTTGGGGTTTTGTAATATGTACTTTTTGTTCAAGGCAATTACAATACCTCTTAAACACTTTTTGTGAGGCTACACCTTTATCATATGAAGGTGGAAGAAATCTGTGCAAACTTTTGAAAGAGTAAAAGTAAAGTTGATCCTGGGATACATCTTCTCTTTCCACAGCTGTATGGGAACCTTTCTCTTGTGCACTGAATGTTAACAGAAGTGCTAGCAATCAAAACACCCAAACCATTTTGCTTTTTTCAACGGAGATGGTCATAATTGTTCCTCATATTGCCACAGGCAACAAACTTTGAAGGCACTGACTGGAGTTTGCCCATCAGCTAAATCTGCACATTCCCATTCCCAATCTCAAGCAAGTCATCTCTACTTCTTGCAGCTGGCATCAGCCACAACACAAATCACTATATTGAAACACTTCAGAAGCAAAAACTAGCTACCCCCCACACCATACCTCCTCTGAGAACATCAACCTTGCAGGGCTATCAGCAAGCAGCCTGAGTCAACAGCGGGAACTGAGACTTCTACTTGCATGAAGCGGGCAAGTAGGCTGGTGCTTAAGCCATGGGACACCTTTTAAAAACAAATTGTGAGACTTGCACGATAAGACACAAAAGATTGTTAAGAAATTGAGTCAATTAAAAAGACTTACATTGTGAAATTTCAGAGCTATTGGCTCTATGCTTTTAGAGAAAACATGGAACAACTAGGAATCATTTCTGGTATGAAGTAGCTATGGAGTTTCTACCAAATACTATCCCAGTGAAGGCTAAGAACTCAGTCTATTCCAAAGGATCCGAATACCAGACAAATGGTATTACAATTGATGCTCTCTCGGTGACAAATGTTTGAAACAAAATTCTACTTCTAAAATTTCTGACTGTATCAGAAATGCATGTCTGCCAAGACAGAGAAAAAAGTCCAACTGCTTTCCCTTAAGAGCCAGATAAGTGACTTGAATCATTAAAATTAAGTTATAACCAGAAAGAAGATAACTGATGCACAAAAGGCAAGAACAGCAAAACAATATGAACAAGCCAAATGACAGTTTTCCCCAAAATGGCAACATAATTTTATATGACATATTTTATATAACCAATTCTTGGAGTCTTTAAAAAGAGTTTGTGCACAAGAAGGGTTTGTTAGAGATGTCATGCTGAAACTGAAATCTTAAAAATGTTTTCAAGACCCTTTATTTGAACTTATCCAAGATGTTGGGCCTAAAAGTCACAAAATTAGACCCAGACAAATACACACATATTTTTTTGTTTTACCTTGCTGCGTTGTGATCCTGTCACCTTAAGGAAGGGCAAGGACAAGAAGTGAAATAGCAATAAGAAAAAGAAGTCCAAAATTGTTTTTCTGCAGGTGACTGACCAAATACATACACAAAATTGTCTTTTGAACAGATTAATACATTATTTGAACATATATGTTTCATAGCTACAGAAAAAAACCCAATAAGAAACAAATGAATGGGATCTTCCCTCAAAAGATAAAGTTGAATGCTGAACAAGGAACCCATTATAACTTAGGTAAGGAGCACTAATAAATCCTTTACTGATAAATTTGTTCATTCACCTCAATGACTTCCTATTTATAAATTTTCACATCTATAAGCATAAGACTTTTGATATCTAATAAGCATGCATGGGCCAACTAAAAAAAACATTATAATAATACATATTGTTTAATCAATGAAAACTCAGACATTGCATTTCCAGGAAAAAACAAAACAAAACAAAAAGCACTGACATTTGTATTCATACTTAGATATTTACCAAGAAACATAAACTTATATATTGGGTACATTAGTCGTAACTCAACAGGACTAGAACTTCTGAGTGACTAAAAAGAATTTGGTATTGGTATTCTTTCTGATTTCTGCATATAGCCCAATAGCACTGAATTATTTAAGTACGTATTGCCTATCTTACGCAGCATCATGTAGAAAACATACAGAACATCTGATGTATAAGAAATGGTGGGAGTAAAAGTAAATATGCTCCAAACTACCCCTCAAAAATCAAAACATCACAGGTAATTTTATATCCAATCAATCAGTATATTTGAGAAAAAAAATAAGAAATAATAAAAGCATGTATTTCATGCTTCCGTGTTTTATTAAATACATTAAATATAAGTACTAAGTGATTTTAAAAAATATAATACAACTTTTAAATGCCAGAATTATAACATGCTAAAATATATTAAAATCTTAAAATATGAACAAGCTAATTCACTTAGTGCCCCTCAGAACAGACAAATTTCTTGTAAACTCCATTTTAATAATGGAAAAAGAGAGAGAGCCCAGAGCAAACACATTACAAGGCCTCATCTCTTTTAATCAACTCATATAAGCGTGTTTCCTTATACAGTGATGACCACTCAAATCTCAACTGTAAGCAACAATAAATATAGATTTCCAATTCTCAATGTAAGAAGAAGTGGATGAAAAAAACTCACCTTTTACTAAGAAGCACTAACATATATGTGAACATAAAAATACTGTATAAATTACTGGTACTGAATGTAAATGACTACTGCAAAAAGCAGTATTATATGCTGTACAAGATACAGCCTGGTATTTATTCCAAAATAAGTTTCTATCCATAATATTTCTCCCCAATGACTAAAAAGTTAAAGTCAATCAGATAAGCATGTAAGATCTGTTAAATTACTCTCTCTATAATATTATATTATTTGATACTACAGATGTCTTTGTTTTACTATTATGAATCTGGTGACTCATATCTGCCAATCCAGCTTCTGACATGCAGTTCACTGGTATAATAAGCTGCAGTAAGCCATGAACCAAGAAACTTAAATGGCAGTTGAAAGCTATGAAATAATGTCTAATATGACAAGAAAGACAAAACAGAAGTATAATCTTACTTCAAAACTCTTCACTTCTTCTTCACCATCATCATCATCTTCATCATGGCAGCTCTGACATAACATAGAAAGAAAACATTTACTGATTAGTGTGGGGGGAGCTAAGCCTTAGTTCACTTTACACACAATTTCTATTGTTCTTCTTCATTAATTTTATTAAAACAGAAAAGATGCAAAAGATAGCAAAAAACTTACCTTTGCCATAATGTCAGCATAAGCCATATACAGGAAATCTTCTTCCAATTTACTGGTTAATATAGAGAGAAAAGTGAAATTGAGGAAGATTAGCACCTTTATAGTAGAATTGGAGATCAAAAATATTTTTAAGCACCATAAAAATCTTTTTAAAGAATTTTTATGTTCATAATTAATTTAAAAAGCCTGTTTGGAAAGTGACGATTTGATCAACTAATACAAACGGAAAAGTAAAGCCAGCTACAAAGTTCCCAGAAATTCATAAACACTTTCCAATGAACAGAACAGTTAATTTTGCCATTATACCTAGAATATATTTCACATTCAGAATACAACTGTCAATAGGGAACACAGATAGAAGAGCAAGGCGTAGTAAATCTTGAACACAGAATCCATAACTGTGAAAAAATGCATAGGGACATCTGTTTGTATCTAGAAAACTCCTTACATCTCATTATCAGTCATATTAAAATCTCTTTACACACCACAGGCTAGAGAGGTTTCAGTGTTAACTCAAACTCACTGTATCTACATATGCACGTTTTGGCCTAGTCTAAACAATCTCACTTGAACAGAGACATGTATAACTTCAAGTACAGGAATCTGAAAATCTGCACACACTCTGCAGTCTCTCACACCATCCCTACCATTTTTCAGTTAAGGCTGTTCGACTGAATAGCAGAATAAGTTGATGTAAAGGATCAACTCTTTTAACGCTTTCATCTTCTTCCGGTGGTTCCTCCCCAGGTTTCTTTAGGGAAAAAAGATTTTAAAAGTATATTCAATTATCTATACTGAAAAATGTTTTACTCTGTGCAAATTATTAAACATTAAATACTCACACATGTAATTTTGAGTTGGACAACGAGGAGGAAACAATTTCCAAGCAAAGTATGAAAAGCCTGAATCCTGACTGTGTTTATGACCATGAAGACTTACAAAGATGATACCATTTGCAAAGCTTTGGATTTCCTCACCTCATAAAAATTAACCCTCTTCTCCAGATTCTGAAAATAACTTCCATCTTTTGCTGCTTTTACCCAGAATGAGTGGTGACCAGATGCCATTATTTGCTATTATATTGTCTCTTCCTCTCTATGTTAACAAGCTTCATTAGCTAAAAATTAGAATCCTCTGTTCCAAGTCTTAAGCAGGTATAATGTTAACTAAGGAACTCTGAGAGGCTTTGAGGGAGCAGAAATCACCAATAGTTCTAGACAGAAGGAGCTATATCTACCAAAACCAGTAATGCTGGCAGGATGTAGAATTTTAGAAGACAACAAATCAATAATATATTAAAAATATTACATATCATTCAAAATATTGTATGTGCCTGTTTCAAATACATTCCTGTGGGAATGCTTATAGATCTCTATGTGTACTACACTTCATATATGCCTATGAAGTCTACCTTTTCCATTTAGTTGTACCAAATATGACTACTTGCAGCTGAGAATTCACTGTAATTGACATAGATGCAGGATTGTTTCACATCCCAGTCTATGATAGACATTCAAGGTTCATTTCACATTTTGCAATATGTAACAATATTTTCAGTATCAATAACAAGATCTGTACATTGCAAATTGTAACTTTAGTTATATCTCACCATTACTGAGGTCTTCCCCTGCTCTTTATTTCAATTTCATTTAGGAGTCTGACCGTTCACTTTAATTAAATGGCAGCATTCTATGCTTGGTAATGTTATCAACCAGAATATCTCTCTAATGTTATCAAAACTGATGAAGCAAATGGGCAGAAGTTGTGTTAATGTTTAACACAAGTTATTAGTTTTTATAGATTTAATTCAAATTAAATGGAGAATCAAATTCACCAAGGACTGAGTTAAGTAGAACTCATTATTAAAGCATAGTGTGAACACTAGATCCAAATGATTTTCTGACATTTCTGGGAAATAAGCATTCCTAATCTTCAATGTTTTGAGACATTTGTCCTATAGTTATTTAAGCGTAAAATAAAAAGCTTTACCTGAACACACCATAAGAGGATAAAACAAACACATTGAGTAAATTTTAGTTCCCATTTCTAAATGTTGAAGATTTAAGATTTAATTTTATAGCATCTAATTAGTAAATTTCCATTAAACATATTTTTCTTATAAATTTTAATGTTCAGCAATGCCGACCAATAAAACTAATCAATAATTTTATCACATAAGCTTAAGTGTTCATGTAACTTATGTAATTAAAACAGAAGCATTTTCACTATTAGTAAAGAGAGTGTTGAATATCCTATAACTTTAGTATCAAACACAAAAAAAAATCTAATTCTCTTAGAGGCTTGCCCTGTTGTAGCAGAATTAAGAATCAGCCAAATTAAGCTCCTCAAATAGGACTTGTGTATACTTTTTTTTTTTTTAATATAGAGGCAGAAGAAAAAGTGCCCCATTTGTATAGTAGACTTAAGGAAAGAAGATTCAGGGAACAAAACTTCAAGTTTAGTGCAGTCCTCTGCTTTAAGGGATGCAAGCACTCATCTTCTACACCCCAGAAACAGCCCTTACTACAGGTCTATAAATTGCCTGGACCTGGCAAAGTAAGGAAGGAGGTAGGTTTTACTGCATTTCTTCTTTTAAATTATTTTCACTTAGCAGAAAAGAGAGTTCAAGATTTTCAGTACTGAGAAAGAACATACTACGGCACACAACATTATAGTTTACTCACTAGAGAGACTTACAGGACAGGAAGTCTTGGTTAAGCTTCTGGGCCCTGGATTGTTCCAGTTTGCTATCTAATAAGTGAACAGTTCAGAGACCTCAGACAATCCTTCAAGCATACATTAGAGAACTCAAGGCTCCTGCTTTGTACCCTTCTAGACAAGCTCTGCCAGCACAGCCTGGGCTGTGATTCCATCTTGACAGTCCTATAGATCTTAAATTCCTTGCTAGACCAGGGTACTGTTTCTCCATGACGGACAGAGAACCTTCACCATCATCACCACCATATTTTTCACGAAGCCCACACAACCGTCTCTGTCAGCTCCACAGACCTGAACAGTGGAACCTCAAACTCTAAACCCTCCAGGAGAGTGCTCCAAAGCAGCAAGAATTTGATAGAAATTTATTTGGAAGAAAGATAGAGTTTTGTTTGCTCTTTTGACCAAAAGAAAGCACTGGAGACACACTTACATGTATGCTTGAGGAAGTCCAAGGGAATGTCTGTAGTCCTTTACTAAAGGACTACAGCTAATCCAGTCCAATTCTGTCTTCTTCAAGACAGTTTTTCACATAAGCTACCTGCCACCAAGAAGTTTTTAATAAACTTATAGAGGGTAAGGAGACAACCCTTTATGTCAGAGTTAACTAAATGACCACGTTGGGTTATTTCTCCACACATATATACCTGCATATAGATACACATACACAGGCAAAGAGCTATGCTGTTCCACATCCTCACACTCTCAATTGCTAAAACAATTATTTTTTGGCAATGAACGAGTGTTATTTAAAACATTTGCAGAGTGTTGGGGTACATGAAGACACCAGTTTTAAAGGCTGTATATAAAGTGAGTATTGGCAGAAGTCTCTTGCTTTTTCACAATGCTCAATCATACAATAAGGATACCACAATAAATGAATTCTGCATGTGTGCAGGCAAAAATGAACTTCCATCATCTGCTTGTGTTGAGTTCATTGCTGCTGATCTTCCGTTCACTATTTTGATCCTTATTTTCAAAATTGTTTGCAACTTGGGTAGTTGGTTTTAAGCATAAACTTTAAACAGTAAAAGCAGTATTGCTTTCTTCTAATATCAATTTTCTAGTTAGCTTCCTCTCTCTATTGCAGAGAGTAGGCTCCCCTCACAATAAAAAGACTGACCTCAGATCGTGTTCTTTTCGCCCTCCCAGGGACTGAATAATTTCCTAGTGTTAGTTCTTACCCAACCCTCCATAGGACTACCTTTCTGAGAGACAATTATAAGGGATGGGGACACAAGGCTTTACTGAAAATCACTCTGGGGACTTACCAGGCTAAAGACACGACTCTAACACTTTACTGCTGGGAAAAATCTTCACCTCCCTGACCAACTATATAAGAGGAATCTTCTGCGAGACAGTCCCAGTGAACATCCTTTTCATGTTTGCTTCTGAGGGACTGATTAATCTAAGACTAGAATTCATCTAGCTTCACATTCTAACCTTTTGACTTCAATGGTTTTAATGTGGGTTATAAAGTCGTCAAATACATAAAGGTTAACTGCAAAGAAAGAAGAGAATAGACTGTTCTCCACAGGGCAGAAGATAAGACAGATATGAATGACAGCAACTAGCATATAATTTAGAAAAAAGTTTAAAAAGCTTTATAGAAGGTTATCAAAGCCCTGAAGCAGACTGCTTGAGGTGATTCTGGAGTCTCCATCACTTGTAATTTTTAACACCCGTCAGAGTGACTTGGTTATAGCTCATCCCTTTGGGTAGAGACAGTTTAGATGATATCTTATGCACCTCACAGACTTATTATTATACAAGAGGAATATTAATCCGTAATACATTCCCATGACCCTTTGCACCCAGACGTACTGCTAAGTCTTCTATCAGTTTGTCTTCAAAATAGTGTTCTTCTGTTTCAATCCAAGATTTATCATAGCCTTGGAGAAAGAGATTGACGGCTCGGTGCCTAGAAAGGGCAATTTAAAACAAAAGCTGTAAACCTTTATAGAGAAGATTTTGTCAATATGCATTTAATTTAGTTTGAAGAACCGCCCAGTCATTACAACTACCATTTAAAAGGAAAGCAAAATTTCTATGGTAAAACCTCCTGAAAGCACCTATTTTAAAAATTAAGTTTACATTAAAATGCTCTATTCAAAAAATGCTCTATTGTCAAATCAACTTGTAGAGCTGAAATTAAAATGTAATAATAATGATATTAGAAACAGATAAGAAATAGACCTTCAAAGAAATTTCATCACAGGTAAGAAATAAAAATAATTGCTTTGCTACACTAGTGAGTTTTATTTAAAATATAAAATATTTCCATAATTTTTATTTTAAATATTAAAATAAGAGCGATAGATAACAATTGTGTTGTGCTCAAATAAATGAAGTTTTTAATGTTCAGAATTAGACTTCCATATACAAAATAATAAACTAATTTTTTTGAAATTCCATGAAATTAAATCGATGATGAGGCTAGCGGAAATAGGGTAAGCCAATGGTGATTTTTACTGGTTTTTGGTTGTTTTCTTGACTGAATGCAAAATGGACTGCATGACAACCAATTCTCTATGAAGAATTTTATCAATCATCCAAGAGTTTATCAATTACTGGTTTACATGTTTTTCTTCCTTTTCATTTCACCAAATAGCGCTTACGAACATAAAGGTATTTCTGAAAGATAGAACAAATATAGGTCTTACCTTGGTAGATTATACAATGGTGCCATTCTAAAGCAGGCAACTACTGCTCTTTTCCTCTGTTTAGATAGCAGCTTATGCCACACTGCCTTTTTGGACCGCTGAGGATGCTCAACCTGTTGCATAAAATACATACAGAAAAATAAACAACGTGGCAATGTTCCTACTGTCCAGGCATAATAATAATAGAAATAATAATAAAAATGTGAGATAACAGATAAATCAAGTGGGAAGATAAAAGATTTATAGATGGGAAACAGTTTTCTAGGCAGAGTTCAAGTGGTTAGGCAAACTGTAGAATCAGAATTTAGAAAATAAACTTAAAAGCAAAAGTCTGCCTTTCCTTGTATGACATAGACATTCTCCTTTTTCACTTCATCCTAGTTCTTATATCTTTCAGATTGAATATTATCATAGTTGAGGTCATCTCTCAGGAAACTTTAACTTTTAATACAAAGACTCTTCATTCTTTCTGTCTTTTATATGTAACTCTCTTCATATATACAGGTAAATTGTACACCTCCACATTGCCTCAAACAATACATTTAAAGGAACTGTCTTAAATACAATTAATCTTTTATTTGTAATATTTACCATGACCAGCTACAATGGAAAGGAATTAACTTTAAAAATGAGAGACAGGCATGGAGACTTTCTTAGGACTAAATCCCTTCCATGAATCTGCATAGCTAGAATGAACATAAGATATTCACATAGAATGATATGGGGTTGGAAGGGACCTCTGGAGATCATCTAGTCCAACCCCCCTGCCAAAGCAGGTCCAGCTAGAGCAGGTTGCACAGGAACATGTCCAGGTAGGTTTTGAACGTCTCCAGAGATGAAGACCTCATCACCTCTCTGGGCAGCCCGTTCCAGTGCTCTGCCATCCTCAAAGTAAAGAAATTCCTCCTCATGTTTAGATAGAACTTCCTATGTACAAGTTTGTGCCCATTACCTCTTCCCCTGTCGCTGGGCACCACTGAAAAAAGACTGGCTCCATCCTCTTGACACCCACCCTCTAGGTATTTATAGGCATTGATCAGATTCCCCCTCATTCTTCTCTTTTCCAATTCCAAAACACTTCAACTACATTTCATAATATTACAGTTCTGTCTTCAGATACAGTCTTTTTCTGCATCTTGTCTCTACATTAACATGAGATGAAAATGAGTGTGCTCCATCCTCATCTTTTGGTCTTTAAGTTTCTTTTTTTCTACTTTCTATCCTTGATTTCAATCAGAAAAAAATTACTACTGTGGTCCAGAAGAGCAACTGCATGCAACAGTATATAGCCTGACTGGATAACTGGGAACTATGATTGCAGACTGTGCCACAGATCACTCCTTTCCCACAACCTATTCAGAATTTTTCTGATTAACTTCACAACTGCTCCATTAGATTATATCATTTGATTTATCCTAAAAAACCTTTGTAGAGATAAGGGGCCAGATATCTTTTGTAGTGGGTTGTCTGTTTGTTTGTAGGGGTTTTGTTGGTTTCTTTTATGGATAACTGTGCTAGTCGAATGGTATCTCCTCTGTCTCCCAATATCATCAAAGGGGTCAATATAATTTAGCATCTCTACCATGAAAGACTTGATAATTCTTCCTTGTAACAAAATAAAGTATTATGATGTTTATGTAGACTAAACATTCAATCCAAAGATAGTTATCCAAGAGGACATCTATAGTTTAGTAAAATACAAAAAATTATTCAGTTAAATGATAAACATTTAATTGAACAGACAAAAATACTGCCAAGCATTTAACAAAATGGATAAATTACACTTGTAAGATTAAAGTGACACTCTCAAACAAGTTCCTTCCAAAAGATAAAATATAAATGAAAAATATTTGTTAAGAAAAAGGATAGAAAAGCATTCACTGCAAACATATTTAAAGTCACAAAACAAAGTCAGCAGTAATAATTTGAAATCAAGCAAACCCAAATGTGAAAGTTAAATAATTAGTAATATCTTCACATCAACTATAAAACTCTCTATACTTTCCCAAAAGAAATAGCCTCGGCCTACGCAAGCAGATCTCTGAAAATAATAAAAACAAAGAAGTTAGCTTTGAATGGAAAGAAAATACAAAGAATGAAGTAATTTTTGCCAGTGCAATAAAGAAAGCATTCAGAGTATGTATTTATGGAGAACAGAGTATTTGTATATGGAGAGCAAAGGATTACTCAAGACTATCATAAAACCAGACCCAGTGCTCACCTATTCATTATTTTTAAAGACATTGAATTATCCATTTCTGTAACAAAAGCACCTGAGCACTTGTCTGCAGAAGGTAAGTAAAGTTGTGTAGCCAAACCTTTAAACAAATTGGTGCAAAGTACCCAGAATAAAAGCAACCAGCATTTATTTCACTATAAGTCATTGTTTGAGCCTGATCAGAAGGACTGATCTGAAATATCGATCTGGTATTGCAGGGAATCCATCCTATTTTATACTACAGTTATATTGTATATGTTGTGAGATCAATCCTATGACAGGACATGGAAAACACAGGAGTCATACCTTGGGTTTCACTCTCTTAAACAATTTCTCCAAACTACACAAGCTTAACAAATTTATATACGTGATGCCAAAATGCCAGAAATCAAGAGATTGTATATGCTGTTTAAACTCGAATACAAGAGTCAAATGTTAAATCATGCAATTCTGTACATGCTAATCAAATTCCCTTCAGCTCAGTTAACTTTGACAAAACCAGGGTAAAAGACATTTGCCCCCAATGTTCCTAGCTTTCCTCCACTCTTCTTTCTTTCTCACAGCCATGCTATATCTTTTCAAATCAATACCTGTTCTCCTGTCTCTCTTTCTCTCTAGTAGATACACCTATTCATATCAACAAATGTATGCAAGCAGTTTGCTGGATCAAGCAGTCATGCTAAAATTTCCAGATTATGAGGAATTTTCTGAATTTGAATGCTGGTTTAATTTTCTAAATGTATACATTCTTGCCCATATTCACACAAATCTCCGTATAGATTTTGTCAAGTGGACGTTCTTCTTACATTTTTTTTAACTAGTACATAGTAAATAGCTTTCTAAAGTCATCACTAGAGGAGTTGTGCATCAAATCATCTGACTGTCCTACTCCATACAGCTATAACATGCAGCTTCAAACCATATATTTATGTAGGCAGCTTTAAGCTTCTTGCTACTTCAGTAGATACTTCAGTAATTCAAGAATCTCAGCTGAGAAAAATACCCTGGAAAAAAGGCATTTTTTTAATAATTAAGTTGGTGTTTTACTCATATTTCATGGTCCATGGACAATTTAGTGATCACTTCCTGTCTAGCTGAGCTCCACCAGAAGCTAAAACATCGGTATCGCTTTCTTAGTTCTTTTCTAAATAATTGGTTGTTGGAGCTGCTACAAAGAACACTGTGTGATCAATATGACTGTGATATTGGATTACGAAACACAAGGCAAAACACATTAACAGTAGCCATTAAACAAAAGAAAAAAAAAAAATTGAACAGAGCAGGTGAAAGTACAAAGGAAAGGCTGAATACTTTTTTTTTTAGAATAAGAAGCAATAGAATTGGAAAAATGTGTCTAACCTGTTCCAGATGAAATAGTACATTAGCTATATCAAGGACCCTTTCCACAGTCTTCTCTGGATCTGAGGAATCTTCAGTCCTGTTTGGCAAATCTTTGTAAAGTGCCATCTGCCACCTAATGGCGGGATCCTCAAGCTGCAGGAGAAGATTACGCATGTCACCAAACCAAAATTTTCCAACCTCAGAGTCCAACAGTTTAATTAGTACAGAAACTGTTCCAAAGAAGCACTTTATATGGCTAACCCACATCTTTACATGGCTAACCCATCCAGTGTCCACTACATTGACCAGGAGAACAAAAGTAAAAACTGATTTGTGTAATGTTTCTTGAGAACTTCCCGAGGTCTAAAAGTCTAATAATCATACAAAGAGCAAATGATCATGGGCCAACAAATGGCACTGGCACCAGCAACAAAAATATTATTGAAGGAAAAGTAAGGAATATGAGGTGGACAGACATAAATTTTTACACTGGCTTTCCACTTATTAAATCAAACAACAATGAAATTATTGCTCTACTAGTTGGGATTACTTAGTTTTCAGTCATTGAAATTAGTCATATTAGTCTTATTTATGTCTACTTTTTTCATTTTAGTTTTTTTCCATTGTTAGAAGATCCTAATTTTACTGATTACTAGCTAAAAAATGAAAAGCTAATTTATTAAAAATTAATTCAAGATGCATTTGCTTATTAGCTTACAAATTATAAAATACTGCATGAAGCCAAATGTTCTTATTTTTCTCTTTACGGTATATTCCATTGCAGTGGTCTGTGATTCTATGTCTTACCATTAGAAATCTCTTTTTTTAATTCATTTTGTCTCTCTAGTGCCTCTGTTAATCAATACTGATTCTACACACTTTGCAATCTTTTTTGGTGCCAATGGCTCTGAAGAAAAATGCAATGTGCACCCCATTTTACTGAGAGCTGTGGCCAGTGATCATTCCTGATTGGGCAATTTAGGTTTAAGTCACACTGGCCTGGATTCATAGACCATTTCAGTACCTAAACCCTACAGATTCAAATAGGGCTAAAACTTAACACTTACTTTTCTAAAACATCTTTGTGGATCCAGATTTCAATTTCTGCCTAAAATGGGACAATAATGCTAATTCACCTCCACAAAACATCTTACGATACACAGTTTACTGAAGTTCCAGGAATGATTATAAACTTACACAGTCGCTCAATAATAGCTTATTACAACCTAGAAAGCCAGAATTGACAGCCATTTCTTCCATATTTCGGCTTTTCCATTTCTTAACAACTGTCACATCCACAGTCTTTGTCTGAGCATTTGACTGGATCATCATGAATGGATAGTCCACAAAAGACTTTTTAATCACAGATGGAGATGTCTTTTGATCTGAGGACTCCTCACATTCTATCAAGGTACAGCTTTTTTGTACAGGTAGTTTTCTAAGGGTATGAGTAGTTGACATTTCAAGGTGTGAATTAGCATGGCTGGAAGAAGATTTTGGTGACTTGAGCTTCATCCATGTCAAAATGAATGCAAGTTTCGTCATCAATTTCTTGAAACAAAAGGCTCGGTACTGAGTAACAGCATGCAGGCATGCAAGGAAAGGAAAGACAGAAACAGGGTGAAGACAAATGTAGACAAAGGTAGACAAATGCATGAAATAGACGCCACAACATTAATAGCTAAAGATTCAAAAGGATGATTCTCAAACAGTGCAGTTTTCCAAAGAGAAATCCAGATAAATTACATTTTTAGCTCTAACATGAATGACAGAACATGGTGTCTGTGAGAAGCAAAAGCGGTTAACAGAAAACACCATTTATTCGAAGAAAAAAATATTGCTATGGTTGGAAGAAAACCAGCCCTTCCTCTGCTTGGGAAGCCACCTTACACAAACAACATTTATACTGAGTTACATATTAACTCATAAAATTAAATAAGAATTTAAATTTATAAGACATTTGGCCTACATTCCTTTTATGTCTGACTCAACCAGACAAGAAGGGTAGTGTACACATATAGCACGATGTCATCATTTTTCTTAACAAGAAACATCCAAGTGTGTACTTCATTTAGTCATGATAGTGACTGAAGACTCATGACGAGAGAATTACAGAATAAATCATATTGTACTTTGTAAATAACTACTGAGTTTAACTATTTACATTATATTTTAAAACATTTAAGCTATATACTTAGGTTTCATGTGAACTCTAGAATATGTCAGTACTAAATGATTCATGAAAAGATGTATTTCAAGCCACTGAGAACAAACTACTTAGCAACATAACAATTCATAATAAAGATAATAAATACAATAATAAATTGAAGTTTTGAAGTTCTAGAAATGCTGTATTTTGTCCATAGTTGAGTGACTACTTTTCACATAGAGGTCAAAACCAGAGCTCTTCGAAGCTAGTAAAGCAAAATGTAGATAGCTGTAAAATGAAGCAAGCTACAACAGCTATTGAGCTTTGTTAGCTTCCTATTATGTGGTTTCCTTTCAGAATGTCATCTTCCACTGGGAATTCATTTTACAATTAGGAAAATCCAAAGTCACTGCTGAAAAGTTTACAACTGGAAAATCCGTCAATGTGTACTTTGGATTAGCTAAGATTACTTATTTCTTAATTATCAAGGCACTGTGAAATTTCATCAATATCAGAAGTTTAACAGTACTTTTATTCTCATGTGTTATAAACAGAGGAGGTCATATTGCTGAACAATAGCAAGCTTTTAACTGAAGCAAAGGAAGTTTCTGAAGAGAAAGTACAGGTCAAGGTATTAAGGAATACCATTACGCTAAGGCAACAAAGCAGTAACAGGCAGAAATCTCTTAATAGCACTGTGCAGAATGTAACCCTAAAGAAACGAAGTAGAAACTGAAGATGGAAGTATTTAAAACAGGAAGGCAAGTGCTAAAAAGCAGCATGAAATGTCAGGAAAGACTTACAAATGCATGACTCACAGAATGGTAACATACACATACTGAAAATGTCAGAATAGAAATATGTATCTTCGTCATTAAGAAAAGATTACTTGAAGTTCACACTCAAAATCACAATACATTTGAGATTTGTATATTCATGGCATGCACACTGCTTAAGTATTGTTGCTCGTAAAGATCTTCATAAATGTTCTTTTCTTTCTTCCTAGTACTTTACCTGTGTGGTTTCTTCTCAGTATATAACAATATTTGCTAGATAGAGATAAGCATTTTAAGCTTTTTTTTAGGGTTTAACCAAATCTTTTGTTTTCAGTGGTACACTTTTTTATGTGCAATCCCTGTAGTTTAAAGCTACTGGACTTTTATTTGTAATATTTTATGAAAAACACTAATTGTTAGCTTTGCAAAATAATGAAACTTCTTATAAGCTTCCAGAAACCCCAACTTGCACACAATCTTGCTTGACATTGCAGTGATATACAGAAAACATAAGATGGGAGAAAATTAATCTTCAGATATTATTCAGGAAGAACCATCCCACTACCAAGTTTGGGGTTTTTTTTCCAGAAAATAACATTTACTGCTATGCACTGAATTGCAGTGGAATCTAGACTTTTGGACGATTCTTAAATACACTTTCAGAAAAGCCAGACTCCCAACTCACATGTTCACTCTCTGGTAAACATTTAATGAGCACAGGAAATACTAGCTAGTTTTTTCCTTGAGATGAATAAAACCTGGGGTGGTGGGAAGAGGAAAAGGGCAATCCTAAATAAAGCATCACCCATAGGTCTTCCATCTTCCTTTAACAGAGAAGAAATGTACATCACTTTATTACATTTCTGTATTATGGCTTCTTCTTTGCCATTATCTGAAGCATTAATAAAACAATTCAACTACACTGGGTCAGTTCAGGACTTTTTCCCCTAGGGCTATTAATCTGGCACTAACTGGAATTTGACAGCAAAAATGTACACTTTTTCCAAAATACTTTATTTTTCCTGGGCTGAAAAACAGGAACAAAATTGAGCAAAATGGGGATTTTTCACTTCACAGAGTATGCCAAAGTGGCAGCTTCCCTTTCCTTTACACTTCAAACTGATAAAAGTAACTTTGAGCATTTTACAGATTCTATCCCAAATAACAGAAGATAGAGTTTAAACAATCATAGACCTTGCTGCCATCTTCAGTTTCATTTTAATGGTGTACATAGGCAGGGATTTGAAGGGCCACATTATTGTATATAATGCATATATAAACACATTAAAAAGCTAACATTTAACAATTGACATGAACAAGTTACTTGACAGAAAAGAAAAAGGGACTACAGGTTATCCTAACAAACCAAGGCAGGTTGTCATTATATGGCACCAACAAATGAATTAAAAGGAAGAAAAATCATGTTTAAAAACTGCATATAGATTACCTTGCCCTGAAGATGAAGATTACTGCGGATGATATCTCGTACTTCATCTTCGGTATCTTTCTGTCAACACATTACAAATCATTTAAATTAGGAATAGAAGGTAATTAAGAAAAGATATTGTTCATATAAATGTCAACCTTGGGCTTAGTTCAGATGATGAATAAAACTGACAATATGGAAGATTGAGAAAAATCTCAGTGGAAATACGTCTTTTTGTATCAGGCGAGCGCTAGTCATATGCAAGCTCACAGGAATAAATTCTGGATAGCATCATTCATATTTGTCCACAATAACACACTAAATGCAAGTCTGAATTAAAATTACTAGTATATACATACTTTAATCAAAGTTTGACCAAATGAAGCCAATACCATGAACACATAATTTTTTTCTTATCCTGATAATTTAACAGACAATACAGCCTTCTCTGATTTGTTGTTTCTTTTGGAGATCTTTATCCTTTATAAACATTCAGTTCAGCTGTCTGAAGGTCATATAACCTGCTAGGGTGTATAAAGTATCATAGCTTGAGAAAGGAGTATATTCCAAGTTACAATCACATTATTGCACTGTGAGTTTACTCCTAGAAGAATCACTTTTAAAACAGTTTATCCCTACAGTAATTCTTGCATTCTCATGAAAGTGATCAAAACAAATTAGTTATGATATTGGGCATATAAGTTAGGAAACATCCAGTTCTCATTTGCATTTCCAAATTCAAGCTTCGTAAAATATAACTGATTATTTAGAAAGTAACTATGTCCGAAGTTAAATGTTTTATGCCCTGAAAATGAGAACAATATTTAGATTACTATCTACCATAGTCACCCATTGTGCCTTGATATAGTGGAATTACAGTCTTGAATATTTGAGTCATGCTGTAATGAGTACAGGGGAAAAAGTTCAAAGAATTTCATTAGTAAAATATTTCTACCTTTTTAAAAGTGCAAAAAGACCACCTACCATGCTGAATCGATTTTTGGCCAGTGCAATTAGCTCTTGGTCTCCAGGAGCACAAATATTTAGGCCAATGGGAAGCAGTCTCTTCAGTGCTGCCACAATGAGAGAGGTCTGCATAGAGTACCGGTCACCTTTTCGCTTCATCTTCTTCCTCTCCTGGTCAGAAACTGCTGCCTGCAGCAAAAAGCAACGATGAAAAAAATTTCAATATTGAATAAAAGAATTGCACTGATAATTTTGTACTTGTCTCTGGTTTGACAATGTCCTTACTACCTATACAGCTGCAACCCTATCCAATGGAACCACCATTCTATCATTGTTAATATTTTGCATCAGTATCTTGAGAGTTCACTGTGTTTCTCTTAATGACTACTGTTTTATTCCCAACCCAGTGTTTTCAACAGATACTGGCTAAAAAAAAAACCCAAAAAACAACAAAAAAAGGTCCTTCTCTGAAGTTGTCTGTCTCCTTCCCCTTTGCAAAAAGAAAAATATAAAATCCTTACAGTACCTTGGACATCTTAGATTTGGTGTCACTGATAAGGAAAGACATGTTGTTGATTTCATTTTGTACCACAAAGTTCTGCTCTTCCCTTTTGAAATTCTAGAAATATATAAAAGATCTCAGTGAAAAATCACTTATGTACATGACAAATCTATCTAAACAAACCTTTAATAAAAATATAGATTAACTGGAAATTTTTAAAATCCCCAAGATAAGACAAGGACAGAAAAATTTAATGGGTGATTAGTAATGGCCTTGAATTCCAGGCTTATTTACATGGGATAGCTCAGTGGGTTGTGTGTTTGGGTTTTTTTTGTCTCTGTTAGAGAGAAGGAAATTTTTCTGTGGCTATGAAATAGCTATGATAAAAATCTCACTCCTCCTTTAATTCAATATACAAATATTGTCTAGGTTTTCCCTTAATAGTAAATCATTCATTCATTTTCCCCCCCGCCCCATTATAAATCCCACTATATTCAAATACATAAGAAACTGTAAATAAAAGACTGAAATCATGAATACACAAGTAATTTGATAATCCAGTACTGTGGATAGTATTTTCTGTGCATAGTGATGTGTATAATAAAACTTACAGTCAAATTCAAGCACAGGTACACAAATAATAATGTATCTTCTTTCCCAAACTTGAGAGAATTGAAGTTATGACAGAAATTTAATATAGACAACAGGCCATACAGAGGTCCAATGCCTGAATATATTTAGTCTGTTTTGTTTTTTTTCTTCTTTTTGTTCCAGTATTCACATGAATCACGTTTTATTTTCACTTAAGCACTATCAGTGACAGTGCCCGATTAGGTCTTAATGCCACACTGGAATATTGTGTTCAGTTTTGGGCCGCACCATGCAAAAAAGTTGCGGACAGGCTGGAGAGGCCCCTTCCAACCTGATATTCTATGAGTCTACGATTAAAGAAATGGAAATCTACACTGCAACACAAATTAAGTGACTGTAAATTGAGCTGCACATTTCCTTCAGGAGACCCTTGTTACACCAGTCCTGGTGAGGATGTGTTTTATTGTAACTCTGCCTAGAGGCTCAAGCAGACAGACTGTACAATTTAGGAAAATGGACTTTAATGAGACAATTGCTACTAATTTCGTATCCTTACATCCTGGCTATAAAAAGGCTTTGGGGGTGAATGTAACTGTTCAGAAAAAAACAAACAACAAAACAAGCAACAAACGGGTAAAGACACAGATCTCAATTAACTTAATGTATATATATAAAAAAAAAGCCCCCAAAAAACAACAAACAAATAAGGATTTATATGAAAAATATCTACAATCTATATTACTATGCTACAAAAGACCCATAAACTCCCCTAACTAACCAGGCATTTCAAAAGTGTCAGAAAACTGGAAGTCATAAATACCTTCCCATCTGCAGTTTCACTTCTTCACTTTTGTCATGAACTGTGTTTTCCCAAATATAATCACTAAAAAATTGGTCTGCCTACTAAGAAACCTAATTAAAACAAGTATTTACCAAGGAATTACTTACATGAGACTTTGACCAGTAAATGAAGACCTCAGCCACCATGCGGAACAATTCTTCCGCTTCAGGGTTGGGCTCTTTCAGCCATTTTGCCCTAAAATTTGGTAAAAGGGTGGAAATGCAGATGATCCTCACTAGCTTTATGCTTTGAAATCAGTTTTCAACATTTTACAAGGGTACAAGCCAACAAAACCAAGCCTGCATGCTTTTATTCCTCTCTGGTAGCAGTGGCTTTTTGATGTCCTATTTCAAAACTCTTAACATCCTTTTATGTTAATCCTAGGTCTAATGCAACAGATTTGGATTGCACCTCTTATTTAATTTTCTTCTGAAAAAGACCCCAGCTCCTCCTAAAAGTCATAAAGCATCAGCTCGAGCAACTTCAAGTTTGGCAGGCTGAGTAAAAGCTACTTCAATTCAATGCTAGGCATATCAAGGGATAAGAGATGGTATCAATAAACAGGAAGATTTTACGAGATTCATTGACCTATTCCTCTCCACATACCTGTTATAGTCCACAAATCTAATCAACAAAGGGTAGAAGGCATAGAGGTCCCGTGCCAAAGTGGTGAACTCATCTAGGATGAGCAGTTCAGCCTCCGACATGTCACCTCTGCCTTCTGCTCTTAGATGTTCTTCATCCGATACAACCACTGCTGCTTTTTTCTTTAGTTTATCCATCAGTGGCAGGAAGTGTGTCTTTAAGAGCTGTGGCTTCGCTTTGCTTATGATGGGCTGGGAAAACACTATTTAAGGCAATGAATATTTTAATATATACCTGGCCACAAAATATAAATAAAAACTTCTACCTTTTCCGTCTTTATTGGATCTTATTTCTAAGCTACAGAGTAAAATCCTGCCCCCATTGAAATCAGCAGAAGTTTTGCCAAGAATTAAATGTGGTCAGGATTTCACGTGGTCAACTCACTTTGTCACTATGAGGGCAGAAATTACAACTTCATAGACTAAGCTTGCAAGATCACAAGACTTGAAATTCCTCTTTATTGGCATTCTGTCAACATATCTGTATTTGCCAATTTTATTGAGTAATGCAGAAGTTGTTCAATAGTATGTATGGGCAGATAGCTACATAGTGCATGGAAGTTTTCTCAGCCACTGGCTCCTCTTTTGAACCTTTCTTTTAAGCTTAAGCAAAGTAGAACTGGAAAGCACGCTTCTGGTTATTTGCAAACCTACTGGAACAGGCTGTCTGTATAGCTTATGCACATTCGGACACTGGAAGGCTGTGTGTAGACAGAAATTGGAATAATTCAACCATCCATTAACCAGCCATTTGAGACTTGTTAGCACAAGCTTTTTGCAAATCTACTCATAAAAATGAATATGTAAATTAGCACTTCATCTGGGCCCACTAGTGCAAAACCATTTGTAACATATCCATTACATTACAAAGAATTTTAGGCAGTTACCACTTATCCTTAGAGTGTGTCACATTACTAACCTCCAAAGACTAGGAATCCAGATTGCTATCATGAATGAAATTACTACAACGATAAGTACTGAAAAGTCATAAGAAAGCCTAATTGAAAAACTGAATTCACAACACTGAAGTTACTTTTCCTTAGAGACTGTAACATTGAGAAATAAACTGGTTTTAAATAAATTTTAAGGCATTATCACAATGAAGTTAATGTAAGGATTACTAAAATGACATATGCATTTCCACATTTCATTGTGATAGAAATGCTACACATATACAGCTTCAAAACAGTATTTTAAGGATATCCAGCACTCATATAGAATAGCAAGGACTGTGTAATGCCTGCAAATGGAAACATGTCATATATTGAAAAAAAAATGGGCTAAATAACTATAGTCCCTTACTTCAATATACTGCAAAATGCACATGTGCATTTTTGGGGAAAAAGAAATATTCTAATGTACTTGTTATAATACTTAAGAAACTAAAACATACTGCTTACACTACTCATTCTTTATACTTAAAATTTCTGGTTCATCAAGATCTGTTATTGTTTAAAAGCAAAAATATGAGTGTTCTACTCTAGCTTTGACAGGGTAAATGCAGAGTCATTTAGACTGGGTGTGTATATATATATATATACACACACACATTCTGAATATACACACGCTCTTCCTTGTTTATTAATTTAGTTATTTTTACATCTTACCTGCTAATCTCTTCATCCACGCTCCTTCATCAATACCAAGATTGTTATAGATGATTTTCAATATGTTACCCAACAGAGTGTTCATGTGCTCTGACGTCAGGGCTGTGCAACACATTTCAGCCTTATCAGGGTTGTTTTCTGGCCCATGCTCCCACCAGTGTGACATGTAACTACACAGCATAGGCAGTATTACTTCCATGATATGTGGCATTTGTGTGTAACGAATACCAGACTCTGCCAGTTCCACAATTTCTTCCATTAGCTTCACTAAGGAAGGAATATTTGGGCAAACCTCTTCTACGCTGGTAGGCAAATTGAGAACTATTGAAAAAAAAATAAATCCCCAAATCAATAAACTAAGTCATAGAGTGAAAACAATTCTGTTCAATTGCTATTCCGTACAACTTTTGTTGCCATTTACATTTTTGCTCTACTGATCCACCCAAACACAAGGTTCTTTCATACCATTGAGCAATAACTGTTTACATGTAAGCTTCAATAATAAAACTTTCTATAATAATGATAATTCCTATATGGAAACTTCAGCAATGTAATTATTATGAAACGACTTCAGAGAAATAAGATGCAGTTTGCCATATTCAAAATAAACCTTAAATTTCATAATTTCTTCCTACATAAGCTTTGCAGTTGAGGAAACAAATGGATACAAAGAAACATCTCTCCATAACATATTAGATGAGACCTGGAATGTTACTAGAAAAAAAAAATATCGTTGCCTGACATAATGAGTAGAGCAGATTCTAAGAAATTGATTTCTGGTGGTGAATTTGTGACTGCAAATGTTTACTTTTCAAGGTATTTGATTTATCAGTTCCTTCCTCTGAAAATGCACTGCAGTTACCTTTATTTTTGGAGGCAGTCTCTTTCATCTACAACTATTAGCTCTTGGATGTCTGACATCCTGATGTACGCATACAATGAGATACACAGATATCTATATAATGAAAATTCAGCCTGCAATTTGTGAATCCAAGTGGTTGTACCAACATAGCTTAAGGTGAGTTTTTTTTCTAAAAAGTCTCTTCTGCTATTTAAACCAAATACATTTTACACAGCCATCCCAGAGTTTCCATAAAGTTAAATGCAATTTTGAAAAACTAATTCAAATTTCTGATTAAAAAAAAAATCAATGAAAATAAAGCTGATTGTCTTTCAAGATGTATTAAAATAGCTAGAATACATATGGTAAGTAAGCATGGCTGTTGACATTTTCAAGATAAGATACTACAGCTCCGAAGAATAAATCTGGTGTACACCCTTCTTCAAAAATAAAGGTGATGTTACAAAATGAATGCCCTTCTAAACTGGCATCTTATATACTGTCTTCTATACATATCTGTGACATAATTCACACTCAGCATATATGAATAATTTGTACAGTTCTACTGGAACCTCTATTTACCATAGGAACAAGTAGTGTGTATCACCTTATTCAATAACTATGTTTTAGCCTAAGAAACATCAAGAGTTTCAAAATGGAAAAAAAGGGTATATGCAAAATAAACATACATAATGTTACTGGAAAGCATCTGTACTGTCTTGTATTTTAAACAAAGAAAAAACTATTTACATACTACTCTCCAGTGTATTTACTTTCTAAGGGTATATTATGTACTGAATACAGGTAAAGCTATTTTTCTGCAATTTCAAGTATGCATGTTTTAGGAACCCATGTTGCATATGAAAACTAAGGAACTGAAGTTAGTGAGTAGACTACACAATTTTATCATCAAAGATATAATACCTGAGACACTAAAAATGTGCAAAGTGCCTTCAATGAATTTACTCCAAAGAGGTATTTTAGAAATGGTGTCTCAAAAAGAAAACATCAATATCTTTAGAAATGTGAAATAATTGGGTCTAGCACACTTAGCCCATTGATTTAGGAAAGAAATACAATCAAGAGATTACAAGAAAATTCTTGCACTATAAAACAGTATGCAAAAGTACATGTAATAAGGCAGGCAGCACACACTGAAATTATGTTTTCATAACCAACATGTGAGTTTCTGGAAATACCTGCTCTGTCTCTTGCATTCTTGGTATTGTAAATGGAGTAGATATTATGTTTATTCAAATGAGTTTCCAAAAAAGCCACTGGAAAGGCACCTGAGAAAGCAGCCAAGCATTCTCCTAGTGCTGATCGTTGCCTGTGAATTAACAAACATCATTAAGTATACACATCTTCGATGACTGAATACACCTCAGGGTAGTTGTATACCAGCCTTATTTTTATTCTAAAATGAGCTCATCTCAAAGAGATAAGCCACTACATTATTAGGACCATCAACACAAAAACAGGCAATAGAAATTGAAGTCCAGCAACCCTCTGCTAACATATGAATGAAATGTTAAGACATAAAATGTCAAAGGTGGCCTACTTAACTGAGAGCAAATGAGGAACATGCAAGGAAAACCCAAAGTCATCATAACAATGCCTTCCGTTCTATTACTTTCCTCTCATGTTTACTGACTTCATAATTTCTACTGTTAAGAAAAAGCTAATGAATAGATCAAGAGACCAAATAGAACTATCATTTTATGAGTTATATAATTTCCTTTTTCTGACAAATAGTAATAATCAAACATATGTCTAGCATGAAAATCAAGTTCTTTAGAGATTGGAAAACTGCTTCTCCTAATCAATAACTCTGAAAGTTTTGCACAAAAACATTGCTCTCATATCTTCAAATACATTTATTTGATACAAAAACATTTATTTGATAACAAAAATTCCTTAAGTGTGTCAAAATTATAAAAAGCCCATCTCTAGGAAGAAGTGATCCCCTGTCATTTAAAACTTTAAAACTTTCTGATTTCCACTTCAGTTGATCAGAGCAGATTTTAGATATATATGAAATCCTACTCAAGCTGAGCCACACAGCTGACAGAAATCCAGGAGTCACATGAACTTCCAAGTAAGAAAAAAGAAATAAAAAAAAGAAGACCTCCAGCAGATCTTGTGATTTACCAACATTCATCTTCAGTCTATAGTTTCTCTCATTTTAGGAACTTAAATTCTTTCAAGATCTAACTCATTAAACTTGATTTTGTTAAATCTAACTTCAATCCAATTATTATTTATCCTGATTGCTCCTTTTTTCCCTTTTCATTAGGTCTTCATAAGCAAAACATACATACATCAGATACACCTACAAGAGCACACCATATGCTTTTCACCTCTTGATAATAGTTGTAGACAACCATACAAAAAGTTATCACTCACACTGAAAAATTTCATCTTATCTGCAAACCCCACATCATTATTTACCAAATACCAAACCCAATTAATTTTATATTCCTTATGAAATTAATGAGACCTGGTTGTCCACAGATGTGTATTTTTTTACTTAGAGACATTGGTCCTCAACTTTCTTCATGTTTCCTAGAAGTAATCAAGGTTATGTCATGGTGCTGGTCTGGAGTTATGCACAGGTTGATTTGCTAGACTGTACAGATATATGAACTTCCTAGATTATTGCTGCCAGTATCTGAAATGTATGAGTTCTGTTTAGTGTTCCCCTCAGAACAGTGCTAGCCACTTCAGAGCTACTATTGAGTTTTAAGAACTGAATTATCCAGGTACCTCTGTTTTTATGGTTTACACAGACCAAATATAACTAGGAGGAAGGTCAGCAGATACGCAGATGCACAAAATAGCAATTATAAAGACTCATTTCCCTGGGTAGTCTAGCTAGAAAAGAGGTAGTTTTGCATAAGCAGCAAATTAAATTAAATTAAATTTAGGATAATGAGAAAGAAACATACATAACAGTTAAACAACATATAAGGAAGAATTATAACAATAGCTGAGCTAAATGATATATTTTTACAATTCTCAAGTTGAACGTATTTATAGTAAATATTTAGTTATATTTATTGTCAAGTCAGATAATTTTACTTGTCATTTTTGTTTTAATCAAGAAATATATTTTGACAAACATATAATGCAACATTTTAAATATATGTTAATAAATGCAGCTGCATTCCACTTATACATCTGAACCCCTTTTTTCTCTCAAGATATCTTTCCAACAACAACCTCTTCCTGTATTCATTTCTGGACTGTATATTCATTAACCTACATATAAACACTAAATATAAATATAAAAAAGAGAGGAACACTTTTTTTGTTCTTACCGCTCTACATAGATACTCTTGCTGGTTCCCAGAGCATATAAACTGGCCAATATTCTGTAACAGGAGACCTGAACATCTTCCACTAAAAAGAAGAAAATGAAAGATATTAAGATACTTTTCTTTTCAGTACCTTTCTGTAGATTTAGAATACATGTCTTTTGAAAATAACTTAATTAATAATATTAAGCTATAAAAGGCAATATTTTGTTTTACTCAAAACTTCCATTAACTTCAATACCAAGTTACCAGGAAAGACAGTAATCATATTACACTAGTCCACTAACTTTCTGAAATTACTGGTACACCAACTCTTTAGAGATAACATCTAATTACATAATCTGAGAATTTATTAATTTAATAGCTATTAAAAAAAATGTGTCAGTGAATCTTTCTAGTTCGTCTGTAACATTTAAGAAAGTTTCATGGCAAATCAAATAAAGTGCTGAAAGTGAAAAAAATTATTAGGGAACAAATTGATTTAAAAATGTAACACCAGTGTATAAAATACATTATGAAAGAAAGGCAATCCTGTTAAACAGATATTTAATTCTTTTAATCACAGTTTATATTTTTAAAAATTCAGACACAGATACCAGTTAATAGCATGTACTTAATTTACACTTCAGACTGACAAAGAATTAAAAAATAAATAACCCTTTAGTCCCTATGAATACTTCACCAAAGCATGTTTTGAAATCATCAAATGTTTCAGCCACACAAAAATGTGGGAATAACCTTAACATCTATTTGAAAAACGCTTTTCCAAGGTAATTTGCAGTGACAGTGTAACAGTGTAAGTACCATCAAGAAGGACAACACTGCCATTCTTTCCATATATATTTTTTCTAGTCTCTCCCACCGTGCTAATACATTCCATCGCTGTGCAATGAAACACATAGAGTAAAATAGAATTTTACACAGGAGTGAAATCGAATTAAGACTTAATGGGCTGGGAGAGCCTGTAAGATAGTGTATCAAAGCTACACAGCCTGGCTCTTTATTATACTGTGATAATTTGAATTATGTCAGAGTTGAGTATTTTTACGCAGTAAGAGTAACCTCAGGTACACTGACCCACCTTTATAAATAATCACACCATGGAGCACTCTCTACATGTAGCATTACTCTTTGGTACAAGCACCAGGTCAAGATGTTTGTCATCAGAGTAGTACAAATAAGATAATTGTATTCTTAACAAGATGTAAAAGAGAAGTTGTGTATAAGAAAAATTAGGCTTTCCAACTATGCTGTAAATAAAATAATTAGGCACAATTTAAACTAATTATTCTTTCTCAGTTTATGAATTCTAAATTGGGTGTTTGACACCAGTGTGATGTATGTAGAATAGCCAATTAGGATTACCAACTTAAGTAACAAAGTATCAGAGGCTAATTGTTAAGTTTCAAAACATGGAATACCAGAGATCAGAAATTATACAGGCCATGAACATGTTGGTGCCTGAAAAAGTGGTTTATTATGAACAAGTGATGTATGTGAACCCCATACTGGACTTTTCTGGATACTGTCAGTGACGCCTGAATTTTAAAGAAATAATAATTTCATGAAAAAAAGCAGATGTTTACATCTCATCACATTCAAATCCATCAATACAATTCCTAATTTTCAAAAACAGTTCTCTAATGTGATTTTAAATATTCCCAGGTTGTAAAAAGACAAAAAATATAATTTGATAATTATATCAAATATTTTTTTTCCAATTTTATTCCAGGTTCTTCTCTCAGTTATTTCCATAACTGAGTTAGCTACACAGAACAGAATCACCTCCTTTCATGCAGTCTGGACAGCAGAATTCCTATGAAATCCCTAAAATATATAAAAGTAAAGTTTTGTGTTGCAGAATGCAAAATTTTGTCTTACAGACACTGGGTTTGGGAAAATAAAGAGATACTGAGTCTACCATAATCAGAATCTCTGGAGAAATCTCATATACAGAGTTTCATACACATTTCCTTCTCTGCTGCTTGAATTCTTGAGGAGCTCCTTCCACATCTCCTTAGGATCTAAGACACACCCACTCAAATCCTCCACTAACTGAAACAGAGTCAAGGTGCCTGTCTGAGAGAATAACATCATTCTTGTAGTATAACCTCATTTGTAGACAGAGCAAAGACAAATTAACTTATACAAAGTAACTTTTCACACAAGAAGAGTGTCACAGTAAATCTACAGTAAAGTTATAAACAAAACTGAGTCTTCTGACTGTCTAATCACAGCCACATCTGCTCTAATATTTACACAAAGTGCACTAAAACCTACAGACTGTGCTAGGTCAATTACAGTAAATGTTTGATTAATTCAACGACAATTTTGTCAAAGTGACATAGGATTTGTCATTCTCTAATAGAACTGAGAGTTTAGTAATGCTTACTATGTGACATTACAGGTATTTTAGTAGCATGGCACTTCTAAGTAATACGTACATATCAAATCTTCCCCAAACTGGTGCTGTCCAATATGCTCAAATAATGAAGATAGCACTGGCAGGAGGGCAACTGTGGTATAATTAATGATTTGTGTAACTCCCTTTGGCTGGTTTCTGCTGTGTGTAAACTGGCCTTGCTTAAGATTTTCCATTGTTTTCTCCAGATCCTCAGCAGCGTTGTCCAAAAATGTTCTCAATGCCATCTTAACAGATTCCAGACCAGTTTTCATCACAGTCCTGTATATAGCATGCGAAAAGAATGAAAAAGAATATTCTATTAGAGAAGCATGGAACAAAGCCTGGTCTTGGCTTATGTGAAACAGATAATAAAGATCTGAAGAAAAGTCTTCCATCTTTTGATATTGTAAAATCTTCTCACAGCAGAACAACCTACTGAAAAAACATTTCATAGGTATTCTACAGGACACAAGGGTATTTTATCTGATTAACTGTTGAGAAAATAAAGTCTTTTTAAATTTAGATTCATTTGCCTTCAGATGGAAAAAAACCCCAACCTAATAAAAGAAGAAGAATGAGTAAGTCTGCAATTTATAACTCTGAGAAGAACTATCTCAAGCGAGAATTCAGTCTTCCCAACCATGACAGTCATATATCTGCCTCCAGAATGAGGGCATCAGAAAGGAATGAGTAAAAATAACCAAATATGTTTTCAAATAAATAAATGCATTGGTTACATAACTATAACACCACAATCAGTTATGTAATAATATAATCTAGGAGAAATATTACCTTATTTAACTAGCTCAGTTACAGACATCCATTTTTCAAGGAAAGTATCCATTTAGGCATGTGTGAAATAAATCCAGGTGAAATTCTTTTGTACATCGTATAGCAGTCCAGTTTGTTTGTTTTACAGCGCTTCAATGGCAATATTTATAAAATTTCCTGTAACCTCCATGAATCCCTTAATTCCCATCTGGAGGTATTTTTACATCTCTACCAAGAGCTGAATTAGTGACCTCCACCTGTATCTGTATTCTATCCGCATGATTACATAGAGCATGGACAAATTATGACAAACACCCAATATATGGGAACGTAAATGATTACCATGCAATGGCTGAGCCATATTAATTGATCGTGATCATGACTCTACCCCATAGCAAATGGAAAGTACAATTTATTCCTTTAAGCCACTGCGAAGATACTGAGAAAAAAGGGTTATCTGCATGTAATAGAGTCAATTCTTTGAGAGTAAATGCAATGTGAAATTACCATTGAGGTAGTTTAAACTATGTTTTTTTCCACAACTGCAAAGATCTAAAACTCAACTATCAGCACAGATAGTTGACTGTACATTTAATGAAAAGCAACACATTACCCTCCAATGTCAAGATTGTTTCAAACATAAACCTCACTATGGCTCAAGCAGCTCAATTTAACTTAAAAGTACCACTGAATTTGATGCGAAGGGTTTTGGTTTTTTGCAAATTAGAACATGAATTAACTTTGCAACAAAGACATTCTATGAGACAGGCTTGCTGCACTCCATGTGCATTGAACTCCTGAATTTTTTGATTAAACAGTGTAAGCAAAAGAATAAAATATTTCTAATGTTATAGTGGTTTTTTGGACAGTCAAATGATTAAAACCAGATGAACTAACAACCAGCTATTCCTGGACACCATTGACCGGAATTGAAGTTAAAAGTGTAACCTACAAATATTATCCTGCCAACCTCTATTAATTAACTACTAATTACCTACTTTGTACTGGGAATTCTTTTCAGTGCTATAACTTCTTCAAATTCTGTAGCCTTACAAAGGTAGCCCAAATCTGCCTGTACATTATTTTCTTGAACATATTTTCTAAAGTATGAAGAAAATAATTTAAGTATTACCTTGCATCCAAGGTTTGGCCCAGTATGTGAAGACAGTTGACTATTGATGTTGCATCATTTCCTAAACAGGGAGGAAAATTATCCACCAATTAAGTTGAGCATACTATATAGCATACTTATGCTCTGCTAACTGTATTGCTGGTTTTAATGAAAAAGTGACATAGCAAAAGAGCAATTGAACTTCTGCATCATTTTAACAATCAAGTTAAAAACATGCAGTTTGTTGTCTTAGCCTTGTTTACACAAACGCAGTAACTAGAGGCAGTAAAGCATCTCTCATCAAATAGCTGAGGCAGTCAAGATGAAAGCACTTAAATGTGGGGTTAATTAGAGCTGCAGTGTATTGTCTGGTTTTAAGTTCCATAACGTTTGCTTTAATTCAAGTTTATCTGAATAGTTATCTTCCCCCTCTCAGTAATATAAAAGCTATTAACTTTCTCAAGCTGCTATTGTAGGAAGAGAATATTTATATAAAATCAAAAAGGTTAGCTTCCTGGTGTTACCAATAGGCTGCAGCCATTTATAGCATGATCAGGTGTGGCCCACATTATATGCATAATGACATAATATGCATCTCCCATAATTTATTTTTTTTCAGACTTATGTACGTAGAAAGAGAACTTACACACAACACGCCTTTTATGCATATGTGCATCCCAAGATGTTGCCACGTAAAAGCCACTTCTAAATTCCCTTTTCAAATCCAGGACAGATTTGACCCACAAATTTGACTACGCAAATTTGACCCATAGCTTATTTAATATATTTAATTTAAAAAAAAAAAATATCTAAATCTCTGCAACAACAAAAATACCTTTTCTTGTTTCTCTGTACATTTAAAGATTTTCAATTAAAAAAAAAGAAACAAATTGAATATTTAAGATAGATTTCTGAAAATACTGTAATCTTCATACAGTGTGCTATACTTTCTCACTGGAGGTTATTTCATTTGAAAATATAGGCAAACATACAACTAAAATTGGTAGCTCTCTCAGTGAAATGGAGACTTAAAAATATAAATCACAAAGATTGAGAGGTTTATGGCAGTACTGAGAATGTTGTTCTATGCTATCAAATTAGGAGGTATTGCTGTGGTGCTCATCCACAGTAGATTAAATAAATCTGAATCCCAGCTTCCATGTCTGCCCCTACCTAGGCAGCCTCGGTGGTCATGCAATGATACAGTGAGAAGGTAACCTAAGCCAAGGTGACCTAAAAAAATCCTACAAAAACCCCATTAACAACAAAACAACAAAACACCCAAACCACCCCAAAAGATTAAGTTTTTTTGTCACCTCCTATTTTTTTTTTTCCTTACTAGTTTATTGCTGTGGTGATATGAATGCCAGTGCAGATGAAGAAAGTGCTAATGACAGCAGGGATGGAGGGAAGGACTCAAAGCAACCCAAATTTAGACTGTGGGTTAGACTATCATGAAATAGTGTCTTAACATTTGTTGCGCAGGTGTGTATACGCTGCATGTTACAGTACATAGAGATGCTTACTCCAGTTCCCTGAAAATTTACATTAGCAATCTATTTATACCATGTAGACACAGTTCAAATGCCATATATTTATCAGGATTCAGGTACTTCATATGCTGCAACCAGATGGAAGGGTCAGACATACATCTAGATATTCTGAAAACCAGATAAGCTTTAGGCATATCCCCTTAGCAGATACTGCAGTGTGGTTGGTTCCACAAACTAGGATATCAGAGCAGAATTGAGTGACCATGATAAATACAGCCCCCCTCAATCTAAACTGGCCAGTTTCATGCATATAACACTAAAAACAGACTTTCAAAATTATAATAAAAATTCTTTTCTGGAATGCCCCATTCAGGCAGGATTTGTTACAGGATCTTAGAAAACGCAATTTACTATGAAAGATAGGTTTAGGCTCAGTGGAAATTCTGTAAAAACTGTTCAATGTAATTAATTTAGTTCTTTTCATTGTGTTTCTGAAACAAAAACCCACCCCCCAAAAAAAGATAATATTTTTTAATATTTTACATTAACATACTAGTTAAAACTAAAAAAGAATCCTTTTAAATGGAACATTTAAAGAATCAGTTTGCTTCCAAACTGAGGTCAGAAGTCAAGGCCATCTTTTTTTTAAACTGAGTAATGAAACCTAAAATGAGGGTTTTTCTAATGAAATTAGTTTTATTATTATTTCTAGTATTTCACGGTGTATATATGTACCTTCAGCGAACTAAAAATATTCTTTTTTTATTCACTAAAAATATTCTTGGTTTTCAGAAGCCTGAAAACTAGATACAAAAGACTCTAATCTAGAAATGAACATGCACTATATAAAATTCTGTTACATCATGAAAGGGGAACAGATGAAAATTACAATCCAACAGGATAAAAACTGAAACAAGATCTGTTCCTTAAAGGAACTCTTCGCGTAATTTGAAAAAACAGAAGCTGGACTTATTAAAATATTAAACCTCATGAGTTCAAGAGGTTTTAAGGCTAAAAGTATCCAAGGAGCTAGTATAAATATTAGGTTGATGGTTGGACCACTGTTCAGCATGTATTACAAATGCAGTTGATCCCATGAAGTGCACAACTGTGTTTCTGTAAAAATCTGAGGTGCAGTCCTACATATTTTAGTATTATTATAACAGGAGGGAAGAACTGTCGCTATATTGCAAAAGCGCTATGGACATTGATTCCAGGATGCCTTAGTGGAAGGACACTTATAAATTCTCGATATCATTAAGCAGAGAAAGTCTTCCGTTTCTTTTTAGGAATTCCTCTGATTAATTTCTCCAAGTTCCCCAAAATTAGTGAGAAAACCAGGCCTTTCTTTTCTGATGTTTTACCCAGCTCATTTTTTTTTTTTCAGATTACATGGGTCTGTATTACTGATATGAGGATTTTTTTCAACGACTTACTTAAGTACTCATATAGAAAGAATGCCTTACTGGAGATTTAAACAATATAAAAAGTGAAACAAACTAGTCATATAAATTTGTTTTTTAAATTGAGAAAATGTAAATTCAAATGATCAATTCCCCCAAATTATTCACTACAATCTTTCAAATTCAGCCCGCTAATAATAATGAAGCTAAATCAATACAGTCTTATTGATGCACAGCTCCAGCTTTCAAACAGTAAATTATTAGGGTCAAAATCTATTTTCACAGTGTAAAGTAATAATAATTTCATGATGAACTACAATTCGGTAATCTCAGTGACACTCTTAGCTATGAAATGTAATTAACTGTTTAAATTTACTCTGGGAGACTTGCATGCTCAATTTCCCTTTTATCAAGACTTGTATATACAGTTTAAGCTACATGACATTTACTAATTACTTTCATACATGCAGCTGTGTCTTCAAAAGTACCATTCAAATTCACAATAATATCAAACACATATACGCCAAAACTATATAGCATTTTGCTATTTGTTATCGCAAACTCCCCACTTTCCATAAAGCTTATCATCAAGCAACTCTTGCTCATTCAAGATGTCTCCAAAACATACTAACAACTTTCTAGGTCTCACAGCTGTGCTCAGAGGCTGTCCTCAGAGGCACTTTCCCCTCTTCTACGTAGGCTTTGTCTTCGCTGGAGTAAGTGCAATTCTTTTGATCAGGTTTTCTAACATGATATCAAGATACGGCAAACTGTAAGGTGACTTTGACTTGAGTTAGTAGGTCCACAATAAATCACTATGCTCTATAGTCTCATGGTGACCTTGTCATAACTCATGGAAAAACTACAGCACACTTCTGTGTTGCCTTCAAGATTTTATATTCTGTTAGTTACTGCACACTAGGAAAAGAGTTAAAAATCTGACTGTAGCCATAGTGAATCCTCATCTTATCCCATCTGACTTATCTGCTTCTACCACTTGAACCCAGCCAAACAATAGGAAATAAGCAAGCTGAGATGTGGAATCAAAAACGTCTTTTCTTTAATATTGAAAAAAGTTACATTGACTTAGATTTTTAACTTCAACTGTTACTCATTTTAGAAAAAAAAAAAGTCAGAAAAACAAAGTCACACAATAACGAAAAAGATTTGCAAAATTTTAATAGTATACCTGAGCTAGTTCATTCTTTGAAGAAACAACCTAGGGTATAGAACAGAGCTTATGTGCACATTTGTGACATACTCCACCCCTCAGAAAAAGATGCAACAATGCCACATGGCTGCAGAAATAACTCCATTCCTCCAATGATCTTTTGGCTTTACTGGCAAATCCACTCAGTTCATTTCAAAACATATTTAAAAGTGATATCCCAAAATAACTTGCAATTTTTCTTCTCAGTTTAATCATTTTCATAAGAGTCTGTAAGCTTTTTAAACACCACACTGCTGCAGCGAGTTCCTTCCCTTCAAATTGAATGAAATATGTAGGAATTGAGTTAGATGCATGTTACCTTAATCAGATTCTAATTCGCTAAATAATTACCCAATTAGGTACGTTCATAGATGCTGAAGTTTGCAACGCATCCATCATAGAAGCTATATAAGCATAGGATGTACTATTCCAATTATCATCATCATGGCATAAGAAAAAGATTGCAGAGTAAATGACTGTGCCACACATTGCATATAATGTATACACTTGATACAGACTTCAAATTTACTTCAATTAAGTGATTTTCATATGGCATAAGACAAACACCAAGCTCCTACTCAATTCACGTAATACCAGAAAGATAGTATACATGCGTATGTGGAGTCAAGCACATCTGGGAATATTTAAGAATTCCACAGAACATCACTAAGCATTTCAGCCCACTACAAATTTTCCTTAATGACTTTCCAATAAAAATGTGCAGTTCTGATGCTCTGTTTTTTCCCAAATGATTTAGAATAAAATTAAAAATTAGCAATTACAATTAACTCAGCAAAATTCTTTGGTAGGATAATGAAATCCAGATATTAGTTAAGACACATGAAAAACTGAATAAAAACACCCAAACTGATAACTACAGAAGCTTTTTATTCCATCTAATAAATTCTGTGATCTACCAGCCTAAATGATTAGTGGTCTGTGAAGACCGTGCAATTTCAGCCATGCAGCATGCAACAAAGCAGCACGTAACACAATGCAAAAATGGCAAAGAAAACCAAGTGATGGCCATGCTAGTATTTGTCAAGGGTCTCCTTACCAAACAGTGAAATCCTATGCCTGACAAGAACTCCAAGTTTGCAGAACAGGCTGAAGACAAAAGAAAAATAAAAGAGAAGAGAAGGGAAAAGGAAAAAAATAAGAGGAGGAGGGAAGGGGGGGAGGGAGAAGAAAGAAAAAATAACAGCTGATATATGAGCAGGAAAAGCAACATGATGTCACGCAGAAAGAATCAATTATCTGAGCAGAATGTGGGACAGAGTAATAAAGAAAGAATTTTTAAGTGCATATCCTTAACAAACATGGTTAAATAAGCACATATTATAATTAAAGAAACAAAAAAAATTTAAAAGCAAAGCTAATTAATATAAAAGCATCCTGTATGATAACCCACAAAGAAATAACCGTCAAAGCTTTAAGAAGTAAAACGTGGTCAGTGTGCAATTCAGGATACCACTGACATTTGAAAACA
The DNA here is from genome assembly GCF_001431845.1 of Calidris pugnax. NCBI lineage: Eukaryota > Metazoa > Chordata > Aves > Charadriiformes > Scolopacidae > Calidris > Calidris pugnax. The sequence continues at coordinate 23,901,400 of NW_015090922.1, forward strand.
AAAGGAAATCAGATTAATTGAAGTGTTTGATGGCAAAAGTTTAACAATTTGGATCTTGTCATCTTGAACACAGTGAGAATGTCTTTTCAAATACATTGCTTCTTAAGCATTGCTAAACATGAGAAATAGCCGCTTACATGGTTAAAAACCAGCAGAAATGGATATGATCAATGATTTCATTTCACACGTTTGAATTACTTCCTGTGCTGATGAGCAGTGCCCCATTCAGAACAATGAAGAATGAAGTTTTGTGTTAATTCAGAGAAGCAGGAGCACAAATTGACCTGGCCTCCAGATTTAGGAGGGATTAGCTAAATCTTCATGATCCAGTTTAGTCTGAGAATTTTCTTGGAAAACAACATCAATTTTGGTGTTATTTTTTATGCTGCTAACCCCCTCATCTACTACAAATGACATGAAAAATATCACATCATTTTACTAAGCTATTTAATTACTAGGCACACAGGCTAGTTATCAACATCTGATTTAAAAGCAAAAGACACCATAAGCATGTCAACACAATTTATGGATGAGATCTGGACATCTTGTTCCATTGACAGACAAGAGCATGGTACCAAATGGAAACATTTATGTCCAGAATCAGAACAGCCAGGTTAATGTGGTGTTGAATCCAGCTAATTAGCCCGTGCACAGTGATCCACTATAGCAACAGCAACTGCTCTATTTTAGAAATGAGTCTGGTTGGTGCATGTTCAGGGATCTCTGTTTTCTTTTTATTCCATGAGGCAGACATACACTATATATTCTTTTAAGAGGATCCAGGTTTACCCAGCCCAACAAGAAAAGCTGTACAGAACCATGTTAGCATCATATAAATCTTGTGTCCATTCTAATGAAGACGTTAAATAGCTCACAATCTATCTTATTTTTCTAACACACAAATCTTACTCAACTGACTGTAGCATTCAGCACATGCTATGTTTTCACAAAGTCAGAATGAACCTATTACCTCCAGTGAAAATAGTTTCGGTTGAATAAATAAATTAAAAAATCCGGCAAAATGTCCAGTACTTAGAGTGATGTCCAGAACAAATTTTATGCAACTGAAGCAGTACACGGACTTGTTTAAAGATGAGAAATGCAAAAAGCCCAGCCCCGAAGAGGCAGGTCCAATCCATATTTGCCCACAAAATAGATCTGGATTTAATGTATTTGCTGAACACAGAATAGATATTGCATTTGTTAACACTGTCACTGCATTATACTCTTCCACAGCTTAATGAATGCAAGCTTCTTCACTGAAGAAAGCAAGCAGGCAGGAACTGCCCTTAGCTTGAAGAAAATCCTACGTATGAGTTGCACTCAAATCTAAAGAGAAAACTCAACAGAAAATCCAAAATCCAGCTTTGGCAAACTCCCTACAACACTGGGTGGGTGGGTGGGTGTGGGGAGAACCAAACAAACCACCACAAATTAATGCTGGAAATCTATTAAAATGCCCCAAAAAAACCCTTTAGGAAATGGATCATATAATGTAGTTTCTATAATCTTTGTGTCTTGGTAAATAAAAAATAAACTGCTCAATAACACTGGTTATAACTATCATTCATCCGAGGTTTCCTTGCATGTGTTCTCTTCTCTTTGGTCAATACTTCTGGACAGCAGGTAACTCAAGTATGGCAGCAGCTTTGATCCTTTTGCTGGGCTACAAGTCCAGGGATCTCACACAGCTAGACAGCATATTGGTAGAAGTCCTGAATCTATGCAGCATGTGTGCTGGTATATCCATGTTTGACATATTCCAGAAGTATGCAGTTTACTGGTATGACTTGTGAAAATACTGCTATCCAGGACATTACAGACAAAAAACCGGCAGCTCATAGAGTAGAGAATTATCTAGATGCATGCATTTTGATAGAGTTTTTTAATTATTTGAAGAATGCCATTCAGCCAAGCTGCCAGATCAAATTAGTCCATGAGATGTCACAGAGTCAAGACAGCCATTACTTACTTATGCTATTTATTGTTGCCTGAAACTTCACTCAGTATTCACACAATCTTGCAAACCACATGTATCTGTATGACCATCTTTAAGGCTGTCAACCTTAAAGAACAGCAATTCAGTTTTGCATGGTTCAGTACTGAATAAGAGCCAAGAAGGCAACCATGATACCTATACATTACAGGTATGCAGCAGGTCCTGTGTGAAGCTTGTAGTCCACCTTACTAAATGGGAAATATAGATTGCAATTTTCAAAAGTGAAATGAAGCGAAAACATATCTTAGAGAGATGATCTAAAAAGTGGATAACTTCAGAGAGAGGATGAAGTGGTTATTTCCGTCATATTAGTACTGCTATTACTATTTAGAAAAACAAAGAGCAGAAAGAAAGCAACTTGCACATTTTTACTTTTTATGGTGTACGGTAATGATACTTACTGAAACTCAGTAAAAAATAAGTTTGGCTTTTAAAATTTTGCAGGAATAATTACTTCAGTATATACCTATTTCCAACAGTGAAAACTGATACAGAATTGTATAGCCTGTGCAACTGAGGCATTGTTACACATAATGCTAAATTTAAGTCCCCTGCATGCTAAAATCATCACCACTACCTTTAAAACAGCATATAATCATAACTCTGTAATCCTCTCTTCATTTTATATAATGAATCTTCCTAACAGGAAAAGAAAGCGAAAAAAGTTTAATTTGCATGTTCATAAAGATATTTGTCTGCCTCCCACTACTCACTTTCCCACAGTCAACTGCTGCTGTTTAAAGACAAACACACATATGCATACACATTAATATTATTAAAGTTTTACCTTGTTACCATTTCTTTCTCTTTATTAGAGGCATGGCCTCCACTGCTGAGAGGCCTACTTGCTGCAGATAAGAAATACAGGCGATGATTTTTAAAATACTGGTCAATCAAAGGGAGTACAACCTGAAATTACATCAGAAAGAAGTGGTTATCCCAGGGCTTTCTTTGCTATATTCTGTATTACTCTTCGTAAGTTACAATTAGAGACAGAGATTTCAAAAGTATTTTTTTTAATGTCTATTTCTCTTTGAATATATTCCCAATTCAAGGCACTTCAAATATGAGGAAAGGCAGCAGAAAAAAAAAATAAATTACAATCTCTCTTGATCTATGGGTTTTTGTAGGAGGAGTGCAAAACAGAAAGTCTAATTTCATTTTATCTCACAATTTTAGATTTTTCCAGTACCACATACCCAGACACAATTATTGCTGTTCATGCCATTTAATGCAGATTTGAGAATAATTTGCCTACAGCTGTCAGAGCACTAACAGCACATAATTCTAGATGCTATCGTACAAAACTCCCAAAACATCCTCACTCATTAAGGACTTGTCCATGGTTCTCCTGTTTACTTCATGTGGCGACCATTACTCAGTGCCCACTGCAGGTGTCAGCCAGGAGGAGATCCAAAACGAACAGCCAGTAAGAAAATCTGAAATTGCTTCTTTTTTGGAGCATGACTCAAAAGAAGGTGGAACGCTAGCTTCTTAGGCAATGGACTTGGCAAATAGTACTACATGGAAGTACTTTAAGGTATGGAGATTACAATTTACTAAAAGGATATCAGGGTTTGGAAATGCTGCAAACAGCTGCCTCTGCTTATTAACTAATGAATTTTAAAAGCACTTTGAATATGCAGACCCCATACAAGCTTTTACATGCAAAAGGCATACAGGCATAAGCATATTTTCTTAACTTATAACGTGCAAAACTTTCTTGACACAAAAAGGAGAACTGGGCTGACAGGAATCTCATGACTTCAGCAAGGAGAATTGCAAAGTCCTCCCAAAGTTCATACGGGAGGAATGATCCCAGGTACACACTGAGGGCTGACCAGCTGGAAAGCAGCTTTGCAGAGAAGGACCAAGGAGTCCAACCACAAGCCAACAATGCACCCTCACTGCAAAGGTGGCCAACAGCATCCTGGTTTGCATTAGACAGAGGACTGTCAGCAGGTCCAGGGAGGTGATTCTTCCTCTCTGCTCAGCATTGGTGAGGCCACATCTGAATTGCTGTGTCTAGTTTTGGGCTCCCCAGTACAAGAGAAACACGGACATGCTGGAGAGAGTGTCCAGTTAAGGGGCCACAAAGATAATTAAGGAACTTTCAAATGAGGAGATATTAAGAGAGCTGGGACTCTTTAGCCTGGAGAAGAAAAGGCTCACGGAGAATCTCATCAACATATATAAATTTCTGAAGGGAGGGTGTACAGAAGATGGAGCCAGGCTCTTTTCAGTTGTGCCCTGTGACAGGAACAGAGGCAAGAGGTACAAACTGAAACACAGTAGGTTTCCTCTGACCATCAGGAAACACTTTTTGACTCTGAGGGTGACTGAGCACTGGCACAAGATTCTCAGAGAGACTGTGGAGTCTCCACCCTTGGAGGTATTCAGAAGCCTGCTGGACATCATCCTGGGCAACCTGCTCTAGGTGGCACTGTTTGAGCAGAGAAGTTGGACTACATGGACCTCCAGAGGGCCCTTCCAACCTCAGCTATTCTGTGACTCCATGATGGAAACATCAGCATGGTTTTAAAACCAGGATAGAAATAAGGAAGGTGACACTGCCAGACACATAGTTTTGTTAATTCCAATAACTATTGCTCACATTTATCTGCCTGAAGATTTTAAGAAAAAAATCTTCAGAATTAGACTAAGCCAGTAAACAGAAAATGTAGGGAAGTTATGAATAACATCATATGAGTAGTTGCATATCATGAAGTAAGGAAATAATGAGAATAAAAATATAGTCCTTTAATTTTTTCACATCTATACTTCATCCTAAGGTATTTTCAAGCGATTTTTATCACATTTTTAATTAATAAAATAATGACCTTAACACACAATAATCACGTTCACTAACAAATGCTTTCTCACTTCAACTACTTATTATGCTAATAAAGAATAAGCAAAGATATACTGTACTTTGGCAAAAAACTTGATTTCTTGTTCATATGGGAAATGCTCTCCTTTGCCTCTGCTGCCACCATCTGCAGAGAGAAGAAAATTAAGCTCCCTGTCATGTATTCTCAATTACAGTCTACTCTGCATTTTTCTTAGAAAATGTACACTATAAACAAGTAATACTGGTCATCTTTAGATGTAGATTTAAGATACCACAAACAGTATACACACTAGTTGAAGTGGCATTTTATGACTCCCTCATTTGAAGAAAAGTCATAGCAAATAAATTGGGTAAAGAAAAACTGTCAAAATCTTCATAAAATTTTAGACATCTCACAGTCCAAAGAGATACAGATATTTTTCTGAGATGAAAATCTGCTCCTAAGTTTGTATTTTTGTAGTTATTTGGAAGCCTGAACTCAAATATCAAAGGAACACCTTTCTCCAGTTTTTCCCAGGAGAAATAGAATTACCAAATTTTTACTATTTATTTGTGGATTTTGTCTAAAGAATAAAATTAATGGTTAGAACTACCCAACCAAAATTAATATTGCTTCACTTCCCTCATTACCATAAAAATTAAATACACTTTACAGGCATAATCATAGAATCATAGAATCATAGAATTTCCCAGGCCGGAAGGGACCTCCAAGGGTCATCTAGTCCGACCCCCCCGCAGTCAGCAGGGACACCCCCAACTAGACCAGGTTGCCCAGGGCCTCGTCGAGCCTCTCCTTGAATATCTCCAGGGATGGGGCCTCAACCACCTCCCTGGGCAACCTGTTCCAGTGCTCCACTACCCTCACAGTAAAGAACCCCCTTCTAATCTCCAATCTAAATCTGTTCCCCAATCTAAATCTGTTCCCCAAATAATCAGGTACATCTCCCAGATTATTTATCCTTTATTTATTATCTTCTTTTTACTAATCAATACTAATACAAATGGTATTTGTTCCACCAGCATTTCTAGTGTTTTGGTTTTTATTCATTATTATTCTTGTTGTTATGCCAAATCTATATAATTAAATAGAATGAAGCCATGATAATCAGGTGTTAGCAGCAGAAGTAACCCAATGAATTATCAAGGAAAGGCTTTTGCTAGTGTAAGTAACCATGGCATATAATACATGAATTTGATAATTTCCACTTTAAAACTAGATAAACTTATGGATGAGCATTGATTTATTCAATCTCTCTTTGTTCCGGCCATTAATCCCGTCGATTAGAGCATCTACGCCTAGACATGAGGCACAGTATATGTTATGTGGCACTGCAACTCCCATGGTCACACAGAAGCTGCATCTGGCCAGGGTTTTTGGATTTTACTACTCATGTAAGAAGCTGACTTGGGTCACAAAATTGTTTTGTTTTGGGGTTTGTTTTTTTTTTTAACAAAAGCAGATCCAGCTAAATCTTTTCCTTCACAGCACTGTTGGAGAAACACATGCTGGTATTTGTGAAAGAACATTCCCATTGTGGGAGTTTGTTAAAGAGGTATCTCACTCAACTTCCTCCTCCAGAGAAAATTTCAGAATGGTACAAATGACTGGTTTAGTTCACTCCGTAAAAAAAGGATTACATGAAAATAATAAATGTTAATGTGCACACATGCGAAATTATAAATTTGCGCATAAATGCAAGGGGGAAGCTAGTTTTCTTTTTCAAAGAATTGAAGTAATTATAAATTTTTGGCTGAACACTTTTCATCTGAGAAATGAATATGGGAAACTGCAATGAATATGTGAACTACACAACTTTCCAAAATTTATCATCTTCATCAACTATAGGAAACTAGAGCAAAAACTCCTAGTCCAAGAATGTGTCAGGTTTTTTGACACTTTCTAGTTGGTTTAATAATATCAAACATCTTACTTAATAATTCTTAAGAAAATGCACAAGGAGTACTATACCGAACTCCAGAATGTACTGATGGGCTTCATCCACATATCTTATAAGTTGCTGAAGGAAACTGTAGGCAAAGCGTTTCTCAATGGAAGGTGTGTCTAATTCCAGGTCCTTAAGTCCTCTGTAAAAAGAAACAAGTCAATTTTCACACATGCAGGACTCAAAATAGTCTTACCAGTCCATTTAGTCTGATGCCATTCTTATCTAGTAATGATTAACTGCTTATTAACATAAGAATTGTTCTGTGTTTTACATACACAGTACTTTTACCCATGCTTATGTTTTCAGCAATTTGTTGAGCTAAAACTCAGATTTCCCAAGTAGCAGGTTACAGAAAAATGACACTAGTCAATCAGATTAATACAGTACCATTGTAATTTCTTTCCCTTAATTGTAAGGCATTACTGTTTTATAGTTCCCTCCAGGGACTGATTCTTGGGTAAGGGAGTTTTGAAACTGCCAAAATACTTTGATTTAAACAATCAAACCAGAAGTAAATATCTCATTTCCCTCATCATGATTTTTCCCAAAAGTCTGTTCATAATAGAAGAACTTTGAATAGCTATGTAGCCTTTGCGAAAAATCAGGGAGAAACCAAAACAAAGTGATGGAATTACAGTATATCTTTTTCAGTATGTTCCATCATAGGTACTAGTCTGATATGAAAAGTGTATCTTCTTTTAATAAGTGTGACTCTGCAGAGAGTTGTTCTGTGATGTAGGCTGATGTCTGCTAGTAACAAGTTGACAATGAGATAGAACCATTGAATTGTTTGTGTTGAAAGGGACCTTAAACACTATCTACTGCCAACCTCCCTGCGATGGGCAGGGACACCTTCCACTAGACCAGGTTGTTCAAAGCCCCATTCACCCTGGCCTTATACACGTCCAGGGATGGGACATAAACCTTGATTCTGCAGGATCAGGACTTTAATGATGGCACATGAAGAAGCTATGCTTAACCAGCAAGGGAGTCAGTCACCCCACTGTCAGAGGCACCAAGTACATTAGTACCTAGTTATTTTGCAAGTTAAAAAAGTGCACCTACTGAATATAACTGCCTGTATAGTGCATATTTCTGCTTTAAATTAGAGCACTGCTGATGGTAGGGTTCAGTTTCAAAAAAAGAGATTCTGGAACTAAAACAGTTTTGTCAGCTGATACTTTTAAAGGTACAAGTGTCTGCTTCATTAAGGTTATCTGATCAAGGACTATCTCAATGCAAAAGAGGTTAATAAGAGGGAAGCCATAAACAAGATTTAGAGACACAAACTTGGCAGACAAGGGTTAAAGGAGACAATGATGTAGACCAAAAGTCTCCAGTTACAAATTAACAGGCCATTAAGAAACTTCAGGCACACCTTTAGAGAGGGCCACCCTGATTTTGTAACTCATAAGAGGAGGGGACTTTGAAGAACAGGAGGATTTGGAATGTTTGAGACAGGTCAGCTGAACTAATGATGGAGCATGCAGGGGAGGAGGATCAAGGAAGAGCAAAAGGGGAGAAAAGAAAAAAAGGTGTATAAAAAGGGCCAGTCACATGTAAACCAAGGCCCCTCAGTACAGCCTCTGACTGAGCCCTGTACCTCATCACTAGAGTCTGTCCTATCTTCTTACTAAATCTTTTCTTAACTGTCGCTCTATGTAATCTCACTCACTATCCCATGTGTATGCGTGCTGCAAGGAGTGCCAGGTACTGCCAAGACCAGCATGAGTGGATACTGGGCCAGCAACTGGAGTCAGACTGGAAGGTAGGTGCCTGCAGGCCTGTGGCGCCCACACAGGAGTGAACGAGGGTCTCAGCATCAGTAGCTGGAGAGGCCGTATCTTTTCTGAATGTCTCTGTGGATCCACACAGACATTGAGCCAAGAGTGCCAGCTACTGCAGGGGACTGGCTCGAGTGGATCTGGTGCTAGGAAATGGAGTCAGACAGTAGGGGAGGTAAGGCACCCCTGGTCTGTGGTGTCTGCAACTGGAGCAAGTGGGAGTCCCAGCCAGCAGCCACCGCAGTGGGAATGCTGCATGTCCAAAAAACAGCTAATGTAGGGGGCCAGCGTCGGTAAAGCAAGTGAGGAGCTCAGCACCAGCACAGTCCATCTGCCTGAGTGCCATTTGCTTGGCAGGGGGCAGCTGCTTGTATCTTTCCCTAAACCTGCAGTGCGCTAGTCTGGAGTGGTCACTGTCAAATAAAAGACTGGAAAGAAATGTGTGCAAGAATAAATGTGGCAGAAAGTCAAGTGATAAGCAGAACAAAGGAAAACATGAATCAAATGCTTGTTTGTTTAGACAGCACAGTGGTCACAGAAGCAGCAGGTACACTGAGTTCAACGTGATAGAAAGACATGCATTCGAGTAGCACAGGAGGATGCAGATGCAGCAGGACTATTTACTAGATGATGGGAGTGTCCAAGTTAACGATTATCATCCCTCTTAGCCTTCCACTCCTCCAAAACCCAAAATCCACTTTTCACTTGTGTTCAAGTTAGACAGAAGTAAAAAGGATTAGTTAAAAAGGAACATGTAACCTTGAATACAGCTGAGCAGTCTTTTGTCATTTCGACAGGGGATGAGAAAAGAAACCTTTGCTGACTGACATCCTTCTTTGTACATCCTACTCCATTGAAGGCAAGTAAATTGAATTGTGCCAGCTACACTGAAAAATTTTATCTAGAATTATTAGATTAGCTGTAGGACTCTATAAACAGGGTGAATTTCATATGTGATATAAAGGAAAGGAAGTAGGCGTATTTTAAGTAGATGGGGTAGGCTAATTAATTCACAATGATTACTTAAATCCATCTCTGTGACTGTTTCATTCACTTACTAATGTTCGTCATACAAATCTCAGATATCCTTTCAGCCTTTACTAGGGACTCAAATTTCCTAAGCCACGCTGATAAAGCAGACAAGCCTCCAATTTAATTAAAATTTTATTCATACAGCATTTAGTAGGTAAATATGTCATATTAAAACCAAAAGGAATTATGCTTGTTATTCTGCAGAGAATAGCATGTATACACACTGAATGATGAATGTTGTGTTGTTTACTACATTTATTCACTATTATTACATTTACACTGTGGATTAAAAAAAAAAACTTCAAAAAATCGCTTTCCCTTTTTAAATATTTTAATAACACTACAAATTAATTCAGCTGAAAGAAATGAGTAGTAGATTCTAGAAATAAAACTGTCTGGTTTATATCAAAGCAATTGCCTAGAAATTCCTATAGAGAGGTCCATGCACCTGACCTGAAAGTAAGACTGAATAATTCTATCACTTGTAGAAAATTAACAAGTTTACTAACAGTTGTATGTATGAAGACACATCAGAAAGAAAAAGCATGCTGCGACGTTGAAAGGAGAGGCAGAAGACATAGAGATTCTTGCTTGTGCCTCCCAAAAACCCTGTTACTAACCCCATAATATGTTTCTTCCTTACAATGTTCTAAATGAAGTTCATCCTTACTCCCAGATATTGAAACCTAAAAACGACCATACGCTTTTCTTTTAACACATGGAAAAAAAAAAAAAAAAAAAGGGCTAGTGGGGAGTATTAGGAAGCCTTCTGTGACACTAATACTGAACAGAGAATTACCTGGAAACAACATATCCATTAATCTGTAGAAATTTCAGAATATCCTGTGCTTTTTCTCTGTCCTTGGCTTTTTCTTTCGCTGTGAGTGTATCATAAGGAACAAGAAGCGGATGGTTGCCTCCCCCTACTATAGAACATCAAGAGAATTAAAAAGCAGTTAAAGAGTTATCTGTTGACACAACATGTCCCAGTATGTAAAAGCCCATAGTGTGTTACACTAAAATCTAGTCTTGAAATAACAACGCACTTTTCTGTTTCTTTACACAAACCTAAAAATTATCCAGATAGAAATTCTAGACGTGGCTACAAACATAGTTCCAGCAATTAATTGCTGCAAGTACTGGATAAATATGTTGAACGTACTGCAAAAACTCAAAATGAGGGAAAAAAATGCTTAACTGTCATGAACAAGTATTATAATTACAACTGCATTTGATGAAACTGAAAATATTTCAGTAAATAACACATCATTTCATAAGAAAACCAAGATAAAAACAAATGTAGAAACATAGAGTCCTGTTTTTAAACTTTCTGATGACAGCAAAAAGAGTTCATAGAGTTTAGCAAGATATATGCCTATCTAAAAAGACATGGAAATGATACAGTTCTACTTTATAGTAATAAATTAAAAGCAGAAAATTAGAGTACATTATTCAAATATGTTTCAGACAACTGTCCAATCTGATGAAAAGAATGCTGCCAAAAAAGAGAGATAAACAGAAAAAATGGCATTTGTATTGCTTATAAATAGCTGATGTATTGATACCTCTCTGAAGGTAGATAGGTAATTTGGCAGGAAAATAAAGTTACTCTTATAATGTAAGTATCTGCACTAAAAGCAACATTCTTATAATTTCACCTTGTAACATCACCATCATATCACAGAACACAATAAATTCCTATGATAGTTATAAATATATAAATTCCTATAATAATAATTCCATAAAACCCCAGGAAATTGTAAGGGTAATGATCAGATTTATCTCAGAAAAAGTACTACAGCAAGTTTGTATTAATTATTTTTTAAAAAAGGAAAAAATTCCCTCTAGAAAATATTAGAGACATATCCTTAGGTGATATTGTAAGCCACATATTCTAAAATTTTCCATTAGTTGTGCTTGAACCCATTTAAGTACATGCAAATGGTAACCTAATGGGCAAGTCTGATGGGGTTTTATTCTATTATCACAAATGTGATCTAATTCCACCTTATTCTAGCTGAAGACAGACATGCAAAAATGCATATAAGCATACATGCCCTATCTATGGAAGTCATTAAGACTATAATAGATCATTCACTTAAAATTAATACATGTAAATTGTTCAATGGAGGGAAATGACATTTGCAATTTTCAGGTGGCTAACATACATTTGTCACCTGATAAATACTTCTACTTTTCACACAAAGGAACTCTTCATCAGAAGCCTCTCCTCCATTCACTATAGCCACCTCTAGCCTTCTCAGTACTATGCTCCCATGCACACCACCACAAATACCATACAGTGTTCTCATTGAAGTGCTGTTCTCATTTCAAAGCTGCCAAATACAGTAGATCCATTTAAATATCTAGTCTTCCTGTAGCCTAAAATTTCCTGGTCTTAGCCAATCTTTACTCTGAAGGAAGCTTTTTTAAAAAAGGGTATAAAATTAAAATAAAAGCTGTATTAACAGGAAATATAATTGAAGTCAGTACTATATAAATTTCCAGGCACTAAAAATCACAAAATATTTAATTAAGAATACCTACTTCATTGTTTCTTCTTTATCAATTTAAATTTGCTGCTCCTTTTTTTTTTTAATCTTTTTTTCTCAGATACATGATCTAACCTAATCATAGAGAACTTAAAATACTGTAAATACCTATAGTTGATATTACCTTTTGCTTCAAGCTCCATTTTCTTTTTCTTTGCCCATATGTTATGGTAGTTTTCTGCCATCATCTCAGCCATAGCCTTAGGAAAATGCGAGAGCTTAGTGATATATGTTGCAATGGTTAACCCCCAAGGAGGACAATTTTCTGGTTGATATTAAATAACAATTTTTGTTCTCTGGGAGGTTCAATACAATTACATTGTAATGGTTCACTGAAAATGAGTTTCTATTGAAAAATTATGATACGGAATTTGGGTAAAATCGGTTTACGTATAGGGATTAGGAACCTGCTGCTGAAGACAAAAACTGTTAATTCAAAAGAGGAGGAACCACTGAGGTGTCAGACGGCAACTTGATTCTCAAAACAATGCCAGCAAGAACACCCTGAAGACCCTGGTAAGGGAAACAAAGAACAGCAAGCCAGAGGACTGAGTCAATATTGTTCCTTCTGGCTGCTTCAGACTGACTATAAAACCCATGGACAGAGTCTGGTCAAGGTAGATACTCGTTTGTGTGAGCACACTGTTAAAAGCACCAACCAGGGTCTTTACCAGGAACTCCACAGATACAGCCACAGGTGTTTTCATTCAGCATGAAATGCTGAACTCCCCCAGTGTGCACAACAGATAAGTATATTCTTCCTATAAAACAAATCTAACTCTGAACTTTAAAGATATTAAACATTAAAGTTCAAAATTACATATAGTTCACTTTTAAAAAACTCTTATCTCATTAATACTAAACATGTTTGGGTATTTCCTGAATTACAGTATCAAGACAATTAATACCTAAAACTGCATTTTAATTAAATTTGCCTAGCTTTGAAATAACAGATTTTGAAGTTGGTTTTAAAGAAGACCTCTCTTCATAATTAAGGACAAATGAATTATAAAGACAACCAGCCCTGCTTTATAGGTGAGGGCTATAAAGGAAATAAAATTAATGACAAATGTAGAAGGTATTGCCTAAAAGAGTAAACAAGGGAGTAACAGACATTCTAATGCCATTTCTTTTCTGTTTTGTGACAAGCTGGTTACTTTTCTCTGGGATTTTTTTACTGCATTATAATACTATGATGACATTCACATCAAGAATTGTCTCCTGAGCATTAAACAAAGCCTACACAGTCTACAGTCACAGTACATTGAGTCTATAAAAATGTTAATTGATAGAATTATAACAAAGCTGTTTCATCAGTTTAAGATAAGAGCTTAATGCTAGAAGTAGGGTTACTCAATTATTAATTTTATTAACTCTTTAGAATGATCAGCAATCTACTGACTCACAGTGAATTAGTAGACTGTAAAAACTAGCACCATACTCTGTCAAACATGATGAAAAAACCCCTAACTTTCTAAAGACAGAAACATCATTTATGTATCAACTAAAAAATATTGTCCCAAATAACAGCAATCTACTGAAAGATCTGGTAAAATCCTACTGCCAACTTCTTCATTCTCTACTCTCATAATATTTGTTGTAACAATGGTTCCTAATTCTTACTTCTTCAATTTAGAAAAAAAAGCAATGACAAAATGTTTTGGGAAGATGGTGGAGAAATGAATGATAAACCAAAAAAAAGCTGAAGCTGAACGCTCTTCTAAGCAGGATTCTCTTCAAAAGAACAGATGTTCACAAAGAGAGCTGGGAAAAATCAATCCAGGACTAAAATAAACTTTGAAGCTTTTCAACATGAACTATGCTTTTTAAACCAATAAAGGATCAAAGAGCAATGATGAAAAAGACCAAAAAAAGCCAAACCAAATTCCAAGCATATCAAAGACAGTAACATAAGGCACCAAATTTGTTTAAATAAAAATAGCAGAAAAGAAAAAATATTGTAAAAAAAGGGTACGCATATTAAGTGTTTCTGACTTACGTGTAAGTCTCTGGAGAGTGTGACATTGCTCATGTCAATTGCTCGAGGAGTGTAACCATGGGCTGTATCTACAGAAATCTGAATGACAAATGCGCAAAACAGCATAGAGTTATACAAGCATTTGATATGAAGTTCACATTAACAAGTGCTGAAAGTAATTAAAGAATTTAAGGAAAAAGTCACCTGTACGTCTCTAGAGAGCAGAAGGATCCTATGTAGCCTGACTGAAAATACATCAAGGGTGGTAAACTTAATTGAGATTTAGGCAAAGGTCTACATATTTTGTTCCCAATGATAGACAGCCATCAGACATAAATGCCCCCATTCAAATGCAAGTTTAATTTGAACTAATTGAAGGTTTTAGCTCATTGTGAGTAATGCTGTACTAAAGGTATGATTAAACTTCTGTGTTTTCTAGAGATTTTTTTTTTTCTTCCTCAGCAGGGGAAATGTCAGACAATCTAGTTTAAGGTGAATTCAGGCAAAAATCAAACTTTGAATTTGGCTTTTCAACCCTATTTCTACCTGTAGCAACAGAATCTACCAAATACTTATCTTTTTCCTTCTGTCCCTTCTCCCCACCCCTAAATATAACCATTTTGTCATTCTTTCTCTCTGCTGCCTAAAGTTGTCACAGGTTTGCTTGTTCCATTGACACAAATGTTTGAAGGAGGATAAACAGTAGCAGAGATTCACTGGATGGCAAGCCACTGATGCTTTCCTCTAAGGATTCTGCTGTAACAGACAAACTCATGTCTCCCACAGGTATATCTTCTTCTAGAAAGAACAGTGTCCAGCATTTCATTCCTATATCTGATAGTATTTTCATATGAGCATGTACAAGGCCTAGAAGTTCAAAGGTCTCTTTTCAAAAGACAGCTATTTTTGATAAAGAATAACACGAAGTAGTTACAAGCAGCACATAGTAAATAAATAAAAGTATTGTTTTCTAAAGCAAACAATGCAAGCATTCTTACATTAACATGAAGATACTGATTAAATATACTTAAATTTTCTCAGCTGATCACAAGGAAATGCTAGAGTGTGTATGTGATGACAGCACAAAACATTCTAAACACAGCATAAGTATAAATATGACAGTGTACTCTTAAATACAGAAATATTTTAGCCTTCCGAAACTCTTCTGAAAAGTAATTTCATTATAGTAAGAGAAGACTGTAACTTAGCTACAAAAGCTATTTTCATATGCTGACATAATTTGAAGCTCAGCTGTAAAGATATTCATTCTAATGAGCTCCTTAGCTTAAAGCATATATGAATAACTCTGTCAGTATAGCCTTTGGGGCTGGTATTCTAAACACCCAAAAGTCAGGATATTTGGAAGTCAAAAATTTTGGTAGGCAATTACAGTGTGCAAACTATAAGGTGTATATTATCCCAAGTGCTAAATCAAATCACTTGATATACACTTTCTAACGTCTATTGAGAGTGGAGAGGCAGGTCCAACTGCTCATTTTTCATAGGCATATCAACTCTTACACACATACGTAGTGCAGAGAGGAGAGGAGAAAAGAGGGAAACATTTTGCCCCTCCATATTATTTCCCCCATTGGATTGGTTCCACATTTGTCTGTGTGAATGAGAGAGAGAGATTTTCTACCCTTCTCAGTTTAATTGCACAGTATATGGAGCTCTAAGAGAATATGATGTCAGTGTTTCTCCATTTATCCTTACAGGATTTTGAGGCTATTCTAAAGGAAAAAACTATCTTTGTAATTTGCTGCATTAATGTTGAGGTTTGTATTAATTCTCCCCGCCCCCC
>NW_015090922.1:23917510-24037436 GCF_001431845.1 Calidris pugnax
CCCCCCCAACACCCCAAAAAAAAATAATTTATACATCTATCTTATTTCTTTACACTCTTAAAGGCATCAGCCACCAAATTCCAAAAAAATAGCAGGCTAAAATAATATTAATACTCACTATTAATGCATAATCACCTACTGATGTAAATAATTTCCCTAAATAAAGAAGTTAATTTTAGATGAAGTGAAAAAATACATTCTTATTTCAGTTTTGTTCAGATTTTTTTAAAACGTTTATTAACATATTACTTTGTAACAGGGAAAGAAAGTTCCAGCTTCAGTGAATAGAAATCCAAACCAATCTTCAGAGTTGTACAATTGCTTGTGAAAAATGCTTTCACATATTTTTATGCTACAGGTTTATTTTATTACTTGTAAAATCAAAGATTGCACGTCTTTTTTTAAAAATAAGTTTTTAATAAAATGGCTCACCTGACTGGTTTGAGATATGCGACGTGTTCGATTATACAGTGCCATGGAATCTCCCTCCCGTGTTCTTTCAATTCGCCATCCCCATGCCAGCATAGTTTTTAGTGATTCTTTGATTGGCCATCGATAAATTTCTTTCTCCTAGAAGAATGCATATCAAATAAGTGTTTATTATATAGCAGAGCAAAAAATAACTATTGGGCTTTTGTTTGGTTATACTGAGATGCAAATAAATGTACTGCAATCAGCCCTTATGGCCCAGGGATATTGCAAAGAAGCAATTAAATCATGTAAAACATTAAAATAAAATATTTTTCATTTCAGAGTTGGGCAGAAGAATTCTGGCCTTCCAGGAACTGATAATCACAGGGATAACTGTATTAATGGCATGCTCAGATATGAACTTAAAGGTGGAGTAGTAATTATCAGGAGTAATGCAGTGTTTTGTCTGCTACATGAAACAATAAAACCATAATCATAGAATAACAAAAAAAAATTGATGTAGGAATGGACCTCTGTACATATCTGGCTCATCCTTCTGTTGAGGTCAGAAAAACTAACCTAACTGGGCTATCAACAGTTATCAAGATTAGGTTATCAGGGCTTGCCATGTTGTGCCTTCAATAATTGCAGTGCAGGTGACTTCACCACTTCTATGGACAACCTATTCCAATGTTTAAGCCGTCAAGATAAGAATTTCCAGAAAGCATTACTGCTGAAGCAACTTACATCCATTGGCTCTTGTTCTGTTGCTGTGCATCCCTGGGTGAAGAAAATACACCCATATTCTCTCTAATTAGCTCTCTGGTACTGGGAAACTGAGATTATATCCCCATCAACTCTCCCCTCTAAGCTGAACAACCCAGTTCCTTCAGCCTTGCTTCATTTAACAAGTTCTCCAGCCTTCTAATCATCTTCATAGCTCTCTGCTGGAGACCAGGCAAAGCCTAAACCTAAGTCTTCACCAAGCAAGCAGGCATTCCTGTATGACCTTAGTATAAAACTATACTGGCAATATTTACTTCAGTTTCACCATGTTATGCCATGTAAATTCAGCCATGACAGAAAAAAGTTTGAGCGGCCTATCTATTGTACGGTAAAACCTTTCTATCTCCTTTTGAGATTTTGAGGAAGGCAACAGTCACATAGTAGCTGATATACTCTGAATAAGTTTTTAAAAAGGGATGTAAACACAGGTGATATTTTCACAGTGAGTGAAGCAATCTTTCAGTCATCCTGGATCAAGAATGAACAAATTCCTTACCTTTTCAGACAGCAACTTATATTGTTTCATTAATGGTTGCACTTTTGCAGATTCAGAATACGTTTCACCATATGTCCATCCATTGGCGAACTGAAAACAGCAATAATGAGAGGACAAAAAATGGGGAAAAGCAAAAAATTGTGAAAAATCCTACTTTCATTGGTACAAGGAAGAGAACAAAGCTTCTGCAGAGCTGTTCCCTTAAATTTTCCTTTCTATTATTTTCTCAACCAACATTTATATTATCTACACATAATGAAATGAATTATGTAGAATGCCAGCTTTTTGAAAATCAATGATTACACAAAGCTAACATTTCAATACATTCTTATTTTATATATTTATATAGAGCGGAATACTACACTACAATTGAGGAACTATTTTTAATACTGGACACACAAACTGCACAAAAAATATAATAATGAGATTATGAAATGCTATTTTGAAATACTCGTGCACTTACAGAACTTTCCCCCCAAATGCTTTTCAAGAAAATGTAGGTTTTATATCTTACCTACATACTAACTTGTAGCATTATGGAAAATAATATTGAAAGTATTTTCAAGATGCAATGGATTCAAATAAAAATTCTGATTTTGCTTTAACAGGAATATAGATTTTACCTTTTCCATTGACCATTTGTCATGAGAGTGTTCTGCATATTTGTTAATGAAATATTCTAGCTTTTCAGGGATTGTAATGCTGAAAGTGAAGAGGAAAATAACCATTATACCACACATGTTAAAATGTGAATGCTTTCGTTTTGAAGAAAACTTTCAAATAAATAATTAGTAATGCATATACCCATTCAAAGCATACTCTGTTTCCTCACATACAGTTTGTTCCAAGCCCCAGTTAAAACAAGGAAAATGAAATTGGAGTTATTTAACAGGCACTGAATGAGAACTACAGCTGTCATAGAAACTTTACTTCTTCAACACACATGTGCAGGGAAAAAATCAATAATGTTACCAAGCACTCATGCTTTTTGTCACATATTTCTGTTACTAACATTCATTTTCTTAAGATTAAAGATATAATTGTGACCCATAGCTTTAGAAATATGGTGGTAACTTATTGCACATGTCCATTATTTTTGAAACACATCATCTATTTTATATATATTCATAAATTTTATTCTGTACCTTGAAGCACTATAACTTATGGTAACTCAAAAGTTATATGCTCAAGGATTTATTTTCCAACACCCCAGCAAATATTAAAATATCAAAATTTTTATCAAAAACAGAAAAAGACCACAAATAAATACACTAGCCCTTCAACAGGTGTACAAGACAGTGCAGAAATTAAGGTTTCTTAAGCGGTAAAGGAAAAGCAGCTATCCTTAACTCTCAAACAAGCACTAGAGACAGAATTCTCTTCCAAAATACTCTATCAAGTATCAGTATTTTTCTGCATTCCTACAAATGAAAGGGAACAATTACTTCTTGATCATTTATGAAATAAAAAAATCTTCCTTCCTAAGACAAAGAATTTCGGCAGAAAAAGTGTTACAGTGCCATCTACTGCAGTAGAAGAGTCTGGCTTTTAATCTTCAGTCACAGGGTGGGAAAAAGCAGAAATGTAAAACAAAGTTATGTCAGAAGAACAGTTTGCAACAGCCTAACCACACACAAAAGCCAGAATATATTCATCCAGCATGGCCACCAGTTTTTTTTATCGTTTGAAAGTGTGTATTTCAAGGGGAACTCTACTAATGTTACAATACTTTGAATAATTTCAGAAATGCAGTAAGTTGACACGTACAATACAGTCACATTATCTGTAGCTTCATATAAATAGGTCTAGGACTAGTAAGCAAGGTCATGCAGGATTTGCATGTTAAAAAGAATATAGGATAGGTTGGAAGTGACACTGATAAAGAGCAGTGCTTTCTTTGTCCTGATTCATCACAGATCTGTTGACTCTAGCAATGAGGCGACTCATGACTTTGGTAATGTAACTTTTTCTGAGTTTTTAAAATATATTCTGGCTATCAACAATTTTCCTCTGAAATGACACCAGATAAAGTCACCTTCGATTACTTAAACAACAGTATAATATCCTTATTAAGTTTTCTTAAATCTTCATATATCTAAACTAATGAGTTTTAACATTCACTGACATTTCTATATTCTAGTCTAGATTATGGGTTTTACTATCACATTATGATGTGCATACATATACAAGCATGCTGTAACAAAGGTATCAATCTACTGATGACATTCTGTGTTCTGAATGTTAATACAGACAGAAAGCTCACAAAGACAATTGAAGCATGTGGCATTTCTCAAGATACAATGCATAACCACACTGCTGTAAAACTACTCTAAAAAAAGGAGAATGGGGTACTGGCTGTACTCAAAAATCAGGGCACAAAAATCCCATTCAGATATGTGTTTTGTGTCTGACTGCCTAGAGAGAATTAACATCTTTCTGTCCAGTTCCTAATTATTCACAATAAAAAAAGATTACATGAATGCATGATTATCATAATTTTCTGTAGGTACACTGTCATTCATAGACAATGGAATTAGTGCTTTGGCACATGTTAACTATGACAGCGATGATGCAGACTAGTCTACCTCTTCTACTCCTAAAAACACACTGGTTTCTTTGCAGTAGACATACAAAGATAACCAGACAGTTCTATCTGAAATGCATTAAAAATGTTCTACATTGACCAAAAAATAAATTATATAGATGGATATTTATTGCTTTATAGGATTTAAAATAAATACATAACTAAAAAATAAACATATAGACACAAAGTTAAGGTCTCAATTTTATCTAGAAGATAAGCGTTCGAAAGAGAATAAAAGCTGTAACTTCCCAACATACTCAACATTAGACTCCACCCCTTTTTTAAACATGTACCATATAAAAATATAGTTGCAACAAAATAATTCCTTACTTTGATGTATCGACAGGTTGAGGGTTAAAGTTCCCATCTGAATCCATTGAAGACTGTTTTTCCATCATATTGACATAATTTGATTCCATATAGTCTGGAGGTAAGGCCCCTGCAACAGCACTCAAACATGGCAAAGCCAGTTTGAACAGTTCTTGTTCATACTTCTGCAGAACACACAGGGGACAGAAAGTGAGTAGTGAATAGAAGCTATCAACATTGCTGCTAAAACTGATACAGATATATGTGAAACCAAGCAGCCACAGAATGGCTTTCTTAGTGAGAAATCGGATTTTTGTTCAGAAAAAAAAAAAAAAGGAAACTGACTGTTCAAACCGTATTATATACCACAGATAAAGCTAGGATCAATGCTTGCTCTCACTGAAGTAAATGGTTAAAGTATTGACTTCACTGGGAGCAACATCAGGCATTTTTCAGATGTCTGGAAAGAGAACATAGCACAGGAATATATATAGCATTTCTAAATACCTCGATTTGAAATAAAACTCATGAAATTTTAAGCAGGTTGGTTAAAAATACTCGAAGAATGAACAATAAATACATACCAAGGTGTATTATTAAACTTTTGTCCAACATAGAATTGAGTCAAGGGTGATGAAACTACAATTACTATGCAAAGGACTATGCTCTTGGTTGAAGGAAGGATAATGTGTGAGGTAGAAAAGTGCAGCTTTCAGTCACCTGCAGATGCTTGAATTTGATTTTAGGGCTCTGAAGTGTAATTGATCTGTACAGATACACCTCAAGATTACTTAACTATATTTTTTTTTTAATGAGCAGACAAAATGGTATAACTAACGTTAAAGCAGAAGTTATAAGGGGAAGATTTAAATTTACTGAAGCCTATATTTTTCCCTTTAAAGTGGGCAATACAGTGTTGATATAAGCTGGGTAAAAATGACAGATTAAATAAAAAAGCTTACACAGTAAGGCTCTTACAGTAGTAGATGGATACAGTAGAATGAATTACCTTTTGAGCCAAAGCATCAAAAATACCCCAGAACAACTTTCTGGATAAATGAAGTTCTTCTTCTGAGGCAGCACCGAAGTTACCCCATCCACCTGGCAAACAATAATACTTCCAGCATCTTTCATAATGATTTGTCAGCAACTAAAACAGAACATATTTTGAAAGCAAATAAAATATAAGTGTTGATGTTCTTCCATTCTGGCACTCGACAATTACACAGACACTGCCAGAAAAATTTCTAACTTTTCTCAAGAAGCCATGTTGTGTACCTATTCTTTAAATCCTTGGTGGACATTGGATATACACACAGAATGGGCAGTTCTTTCTTTTTTTTTATTAACATTAGTGGCATATGCAAAAAGCATGTGACAGAGGATTATTTTCCCCAACACCAAAAAGAACTCTGAAAGCTCAATTGAAGACAAGAATTCACCTCCACCCGTGTGCCGCTATTCCAAACCCTGCTGTTTGGTGGTTACAATAGTAGAACCATGATTTCACATAATTCCCAATTAGTATTTACACATTTGAGAGGTAATCAACAATAACTCCCACTGTGACTCATCTCTGAGTTGTAAAACCCGCTGTCAGTCTACCCCTCTGCCCTCTATCACAATTGGCTGAGGAGCTTTATCCTCTCCCCCTTTCTTTCATTAAATACATATTTCAGCACTACTTTGTTCTTAAGTGGTTAAAGATTCCAGATTTCCAGGGACTCAAATGTTGCAAGGACCTGCTACCAGGTATTTGCCAAACTGAAACATCACAAATTTTGGGCTTATTGTGTCTTCTATGTCCCTGAGTCACAGACAAGAGGAAAAATTCGTTGTATCTCTGTCAATAAAGGCAATCCCAACAACAGATTTCTGACAACAGCAAAGTATGAAAACCCAGTCACACTCAAGGGCAGATTTTCCTAAGGAACCAAATAATATTTCTAAAAAAATTTAGCTGGAATTTTAATTCAGAGTTTATTTTAACAGTTCCTTAGAGAAAAAGAGAACTGTTTAAACATGACTTTGCAAAGCATGTTGGCAAAACATTACAAGTCACAGTCAGTTAAGAGCTTACAGAATTCCTTTTTTTCTAGCCAGAACAAATGCCAAGGTGGAAAAATGTAGATATTCATAACATAAACGTGCAGAAATAAAGACAAGCCCCCTCCCCCCCGCAAAAAAAAGTCCTGATACGTGGAAGTGAGGATTTTGATAACCAAAAATATAACCTCAATATTGTGTTATACTTTTCATGATCTAGAAAAAAAAATAATCCATATAATCCATTTGTATATCTTCAGATTTAAATAATCTATTATTATCTATTTGCTATTTATGTTGTCAGATGATTAAAGAAAAAAGGAAGAGAAGAACTTATATACATATACAATGTAAAAAGACAGAATTTTTATCAGTCAAGTAGAACCACAGAGGTCTTAAAAATATGGACTCTCAGGGTCTAAAATGTATTTGAAAACTTTTTTTTTCAAAATAAATTCTATTACACAATGGCCAGACTTCAGGATTGCTTTTGGACAACATGTGAGTGCTAACATATATGCATATATTTTTAAATCTAACCAAGAATAAAGGCACGTTTAGTCTTAGAGAAGTCCATAATGAAGCACTGAATATGATTTAAGAGGAAATAAAAACAAGGCAGCCCTGTTCCAGAAAGTTCACACCAAATTATACAGGAAAAGCATCACAGATTTGAATTCATATGCTGCCTAAACTGAGATAATTTTTAATTGTAGAAAGCAGCAAAATTATTCACACTACATAGCACTCTATTCTGATTTAGCTTTCATGATTTCCTCCTCTCTTCCCATTCAAAAATTACATTTTCAGATGTACGACTAAATTGTAGCTGTCTCTTTAGACTACTATAACCTGTTTACTAGCACAAGCCCATAAGGAATATGCTCAGTACTTTCAAATCAGAAACACATTAGCAGATACAATTAGGAGTCCCCTGTTAAATCACTGAAAATCACTTTACTGTCAGTGAAACCTTTGAAAACTTCTAGTTCTAACTTCAGATAAAGAGTTCACTTTCCTCAGAGGCTCCTATTACTTGTTTAGATGTCAATGGACAAAATAATTTGCCCATACTAACACTATGGTTCTTGATGGATCCTGACTTGCCAGAAGGATCTAATTATTATTTCTTTCCTGTTCAGTTCAGCAATATGGGAAAGTCACTGCAGTCATGACCCTCAGGATCAAAAAGCCTGCTGTCCTATATGAACAGACCTTAGGGAGATGGGTTTGTTCTTTCCCCACCAAAAAACCCCAAGAACCATAGCCACACATGGAGCGCCAAGTTATAAAGTGTCAAGTTATAAAATGTCATAATGCATTAGAAAGGTCCCCTTCAGTGCTGTATGCTAAATTAACAACTGCTTTTCTCACAGATAGGCACTGAACAATGGCTGCTCTAGCATCTTTAGTTTGACTGAGCACTTCCTGGGGGACACAACCAAATTATGAAGTCCTTGGCAGGGAAAAGACCATGCAGCAGCTCCTGGCTTTGAGACTAGTGATTTAAATCTATTTGGTTTTTGCAGCCCATAAAATGTCATAATGCATTAGAAAGGTCCCCTTCAGTGCTGTATGCTAAATTAACAACTGCTTTTCTCACAGATAGGCACTGAACAATGGCTGCTCTAGCATCTTTAGTTTGACTGAGCACTTCCTGGGGGACACAACCAAATTATGAAGTCCTTGGCAGGGAAAAGACCATGCAGCAGCTCCTGGCTTTGAGACTAGTGATTTAAATTCCTCATCTGAAGTCAGAGAAGATAATCTGGCTAGTTGAAGTCTGCATAATTCTGAGGAGAATTCTGGCAAGGATATCAGATGTAAAATGATCCTGATATGTGACTTTTAAAGCATAAAGAAATATTAAATAAGAAAAGATTAAATATCTCATTCACAGTTGTGCTGGGAAAGCATTAAAAAGGACTGCTGAAAAATAGCAGTAGGTAAGGTAGCAAATGATACGTTTCTTAGAACTGCCAATGAAATCTGAGGAATATGCCATCTCAGAAAGGAAAAAACCACATTTTTCTTGTGCATTACGCATCAGAATCAAAAGATATGGAGAAATCTTTTGGAGCTGAAAACCCCAAAGATTATTTAAAAACATGTATGGCTTAGACCTTCAAGCACAAACCACAGAAAGAGTCTAACAGCAGGGAAAACCAACCCAGAGGGCAGAAATAAGGTTACATACAGAGTATCAATTGCTATCTTCCTTTGTGCACTGGATTCTGCTCTCTGCCCTCCAAGGGTTTTTCTATTCTATTACCATATAGGCTTAAAAAAAAAAGTAGATAACTAAAGAAGAAGAAAACGTTAGGCACAGACTTCATAATTCCATATGGATGGATGTTAGACTGAATTCCTGCCAAAGCAGCAATTCAGCTTTACGAATCATGGTCTTAGATTATTGCAGAGTTGAGATAAGGTAACAAAGAAGACAGAGAATATTCTCCATGGAAGAATTTTCTGTTGTATTTTTTTTACAAGGAATGCTGTTGAATATTAAAATCTACTTCTACCTTGAGAGGCATCTTTGCATGTTCATTTAATAGAGGAACATCAAATACTAATCTTCTCAGCAAATGCTGCATCATGGAAGGCCGCAACTGCCTAAAAGCAGACAAAAAAATTTCAGAAAGATGTACCAGCATAGTTTAATGTAAATAATTAATAAACATATTAAAGGAACCTGTCAGTTCTATGCCATTAAAATTCTTCAAATTCATAAAGCAATAGAATTTTGCTTGTGGCACTAAAAAAAAAAGATGTCCAAAAGAAGCAAACAGCTGCATACCAAAGAAAACCTTATGAACAAGCTGCAAATCAAATGATTTAAAGAAGAAGAGAAAAATCTGATCTATAGACAAACAAGAAAAAAATACTGAAATTCAATATTGTATATTATGATCACCATGCCCATGAGAAAAGGCTATAACATTAATTTCTTGTAATATATCTCAATGGCTTTTAAAAGTTCTCCTAGAAACTAATGAAGACATAAGAGCACTAACTCTTTAAATATACTAAATGAAACATGCAGCAGTGGGCATAATGGTATAAAATGGTCAATGTGATATATTTTATAAAGCAATGCTACACAGTACTATAATATAAATGTCCATCATTTCTGAACACATTTCCACATTATGCAAAAAAAGAAAATAATGTGAAATATTAAAAACAAACGGTGATTTGAAAGCCTTAATGTTGCTAACTTTAGTCACAAATTGAATTCATATGCTTCAGTCAATTTGTAATGACTGAGCCTGTAAGAGTAAAAAAAATTCGATAATAATTAACTGGTTTTGGAACTGCAGATACCCTGACAAAATTTGCTCCATAGGTATTAATAATAAGGTATAACAATAGTAGTAATTAATTAGGATTTCAAATGTAACACAACATAAATAAACATGTCCATAGAACTGTATAATCTACTGATCATCAATCACACTGCCAATCTGTGCAGCTGAAAGTACTTAAATGGCACTTCAGTGTATGCACAATTCCACGTTTTCAGAGCTCTGTCTTTTTTGCAACATATCCTCTTAGTTAATCACCAAGGTTTTAATTTTAGAAACTTGGTAACAGCAAAAATATCTGAGGCCTGCATACGAGAGATTAACAAAGTTCAAATTGAATACAGTGTATTTAAAAATATCACAATCAACTGCCAGAAAAAAAACCTTAATTATGTTACTGGTGATGTAGTTATGCGTCCTGTATTACAAATATCATGGGTTACTTTATCAATTAGACAAGAGTATTTTCTTACCCACAGATAGACAGCAAACACTCTTCAATAGAATCTCGCTGAGCTTTGGTAAGAGAGCATCCCTTTGAGAGTCTGTACACAGTATGTAATAAAGAATCAATGAGGGAAGCATGGTGCTCTGTGCCAGCAAAAAGAGGAGCACATCTGGTCAATAGAGGCAAGACTGCTGTGCAAAGGTATCGATTCAGAGCCAAAGCCATATCTGTAGCACTTAAAGCAGCCTACGAATTAAAAAGGACAGAAATTAGATTTGTCACATCGACGTTGTTATAAATGAAAAGAACTTGATAATTTTTCTTTTGTAGGAGTTATAAAGAGGGAAATTTCCAAAATACACAAATCAGGATGTAATACCTACTAGAAGCAGGATGCCTAACTTCTTTTCTGCTTCTGAAGTCTCACAGATGGCTTTTGTTTTGTTTTTAATGAACAAAAACATAAACACTAAAGATAGCCATTCAAAACCAAAACAATTTTGAAGACTATATTAAAACATTAAATTGCTGAACACTCCAAAAATCAGGTTATACCAGAAAAGTTTGCATTTACAAAACTCAGTGTGTTTCTGTGTTACGATCAAGCCCAAGTTCCAAATGAGAGAAAAATCCTCCCCTGCTCTTTCTTAAGTAACAACATAATTATTTTCAGAAAAATGTTGTCATAGAACATCAAATAGGAAACTCAAAATCCATGTTTTAGCCCTCACATAAGCTCTTTAAATCTGATCTTTCTGGATCACATCAGCAAAGAAAAATTACATGGAAATAAGACTCGCAACAAAAAAAAAGAAGCAAGAATTTTGAGGAGGAACTAAAACAAAAAAATTAGCTATTTCCTAAATAACAACGTAGACGTCCCTAAGAAATGCATGGAGGTGAACACTTTCTCTAGATCTCTGGAAAGAGGCTCTCAGTTACATGCACAAGCTCAGAAAGTCTCCTGGGGAAAGGCATTGCATCTCTTATTGTATGGGTATAAATGGGAGTTCTTTAGAAACTGAGCATCATATTGGAGAATTCTTCTCCACTGTTCTTCAAGGATTCTCAAAGGTCAGAAGCAACATCCAGCATTTCAGAAATGCAGAAGACCACATGAAGAAATGCAAAATGTTTTTTTGAGGGATGAAAAATACTGCAGTGTTCAGTAAGATAATGGAATCAAAACAATAACAGACTTAAACCTTTACCGTATCTAAAGAAGCAGCAGCACGAAGATCTGGCAGAAAGCCAACTTCAAGAAGGTGTAGAAGAAAATCCTGGTCCTCAATTCCATAGACCCTGTCAAGGAACAAAACCATGGCTGCCTTGTGATCTGGGCAAAACCCCGCTGACATGTCAGGTTCCACCACAGTACCATCTAAAAGGAAGAAATAAGACTTCAATGACAAGGATCATCCTTCACCAGCAAACTAGGCAGTCATGCTACTACTAGTCAGAGGTTTTGAGTCTCTGTTAACATCTAAGCATTTTCCCTGTGTTTTGTTACAAAAAGGCAACAAAATAGTTAACTGAAAAAGAATCCATAAGGCAATTTCTACCCAGATACACCTTAAAGTCCATATATGCTTTTTTGTTCGTGCTTTGTGTATTAACGGATTCTTATCAGTTGACATCCTAATAGAAGCACCCGAAACACACTAATTCATCTACAGACCTACATACTTCTTAGAAGAAGCAGACAGAAAGTAAAAAACATCAACAATTTACATCAAACACCGCAGGAATGCAGCACTGGTGAGCATATTTGTAATGTGTAACAATGAATTAAGACTGTGCCGTAAAGTCATCTGTATCTGAAAACTTCTGAAATAACTGGAAGGAATTCATTAAAATGTTTTCAAATGTTGATAGTTTCATTTTCAAAACCAAATAAACAATTCTGTATCTATGAGCTGCGCTCTGTTCCACTGAGATATCAACTTATATATCTATCACTATTTGAAATATAAATAAATAACGGTGTAATAGAGTGGTTGATCTCTTTCTCTCTTCTACTGTAACCTATTGGCCATTTTTGAGCAGTAAGTCCCTAGACAATTCATGTTGCAATTATAATGTTCTCTCTTTAGACACCCAGAAAAGCAGATGTAATTCCTTTCCCTCAAAATCAATTCTATATTGGCAGAAAACACAAAGAAATGTATTTGCATATGTATGTCACACCTGTAATTTCACCATAGTTGCAGAAGAACAACTTTGGTGTCTTAGTAAGATCTGCTTGAAACAATTCATAGGGTTAGAACAGCAAAAGCTAAGGACTCTGTTCTCAAGGAAAGAGGCACAATTTTTAAAAATATCTTATGACAATAGAAATAATGCATTCTAAAATTTATTTTTATAGTTGTAATAGATTTTTTTTATTCAGTTTAAATTAATGGGATATACATCAGTGATTTAAGTGTACACAGAATTATTACCTACAGCATGCAGAAAAATTTTTGACACGTTTGAAATATACACTATTTCTCTTCTAATCCACAAATTAAATAGTTTCTTTCCTATAACATTTTTAAATACTGAGAGAAGTATGAGTATTAATACGTCATTAAGACGTAAAGAATGGGATGGAAGAAAAAAAAAGTAGAACAATCATCTTACCTTTAGCTATGGTTGGCATATGGAAAGGAATACTAATTACTCCCACCAAATCTTCCAGTGGTATCAAAGACCGCAGAATTGATCTGATTCTAATGGCTTCCCCTTTACCAGCATGGATTAGCTAAGGAAAAGACAAATAAAATATTAACAATTCTTTTTATCTTCTATATGTGTTCATACTCCCGAAATTTCCTTAACCATAGATACACAAGAATGACTGCTCTCAAAATCCCTTTATAATTAATAATGTAAATTTCACACAATCTGTACTTAATTTGCTGTATTTTGGATGCAAATGTGCAAAGTCTAGAAATCTAGATGTTTGGTTATTAAATAAAAATAAGGCCATTTTCAGAATGGAATGTTAGGTAAAATAGGTGAACAAAGCATTGAAATGTAGGGGGTGGGGGAGCAAAAGCAGATTTTCAGATTAAAAAAAATCAGTTTTTCTGACCTTATCAATCATTACCACTTTAAAGCATCCCAGTTGTTCTGGTTTTGTTTTAAACAAAGCAGCAAGACAGGGAGAAAACAAGACTTTTTTTTTTTTTATTTATTCAAACAAAACAGATATTCATACACTGACCTTATTATTTGGATATCTCTCTCTATTTATCAATCTCTGCACAAACCTCATACTGATCTATATGAACTAGGGATCATTTCAGGATGAAATGAAAAACTATGCATAACTAACTAAAATTTCTGAAGAACAGAAAGGTATTTTGAATTGAAAACAACAAATATTTTCTAATAGCATCAAGCTCTTACTTCCTACGTGGTAAGGGCATGGTTTTTATGATGTGAGTGACTAATTCTTTGCACCTAATGACTGAAATAGTGACATCTTATCTTTGAGAAGGTTTGTCAGTGTAAATAAAGATTATGAGATATCGATGTGTATTTCCAGGGACAATGCTTATTCCTATGTTTAAAAGAATGCCCTATAATATCTACTCTTTCATATGCAATTTAAGCAGTTTGTTCAAATAAGTATATGAAGAGAGTAAAACAATAGTTTAAAAAAAACTGAACAATCGGTAAAACAACTATGCCATTACTTTCCAATGCATGAAAATATAAAACTTACATGCATTTCAGGGGCACAACGTCCTAAGAGATCAATCAAAGCAGCATAAAAAGTCATGATTGCATTTCCCATGTGAATAGTGTCATCTTCTTGTTCTTCCATTTCACTGTAATTAGTTAAACGTTAAAACAATTAAAAGTTTACAAAAATACAAGGAAGTTTTTACATCAGCAATAAATAAAGAAAATCTGCTCATAGGTGTAATGGCTTACACATGGTCACTTCCTGTTAACTAGTGGACTTTTGGCAGACTAACACAGAATGGAATTTGTCCATAAAGGATTGCAATGACATCTGCACTGTTACCATTTATCTGTCTCATTTTGCGTCAGGGGACTGATTATTTACTGACTGACAAAAACCAAACAGTATTCTAAAGAAGATTTAATATTTAGAGAGAGTTATTTAAATTAACAGTGCAGAGGAAGCATTATTTGACAGTGCTTTCTACCCTTTCTACCCCTTTCTACAAATTTCTGTCTCCCATAGCATCCAAGGAGGAATCCAGCTGATAATTCACATGTTAAAACAAACAAGTCATTTAATGACTAAGATTATAAAACAAATAAACAAAAATGAGGGCAATGTAAACAATTCCACTGCACCTACAGGGTTTTACTAGATCCATTACTTGGGGAAGGTCCATCTCTTGTTGGATCTTCTGATATTTGTATTGCTTCCTCCATGGCAGCAAGTAACCCATTGCCTCCTTCTCCTCTTAGAGCTGGACCAAAACATTCTGGTCGACGGATAAGCAGTCTGACTACAACATTAGCATTCTCCTCCACACTCTCTCCTGCAACACAAAACATGTATCAACATTTAAGATTATATCCAAAATATTTCTGAAATATAATCACAAAAACATACATAAAAGTGTAGAATGCATGCATCTTTTAACCAAAAAAGCAGTTTATATATAATGAGAAACTTACATAAATGCACATACTCCTCTATTATTGTAAAAAAGCTATGAAATAAGACCTGTGATTTAATTCAAAACTAAAGTCGTAACTATGTAATAAAGGATGTTTAAAGCATCACTGAAGCTACTGATTTGTAATAAAGACTCATAGTCAAGTGAGAGAGTTAATGAGGGGACCAATGTAACTGTTAAACACTAAAACTGGACTACCTAAATCTTCATCAAGAGAGGTTTGGTTCTCTGTCTAGCACGAGTTTTATCAGGAAAAGATTTAGGACTCTCTACTTTATTTCCAAAAGAAATGTGGGCATTTCAAAGACTAAAGATGGATCTTAAAAATGAGACATAGGCTTGTAGGACCCTATATGACTTGTGAAATGGGCATCTAAGTTACTGTGTGTCTTGCATAATTCTTCTCTTTCTGCAAATTGTCCTTTAAATTTATAGTAACTTATCAAGTTGGCTTGTATTACTACTATGTGGAAAACTTATTTGAAGAGTAGAGGAAGTTACAAAATACATAGGCTTCTACTCTACCATTGCAAAAAACAGCAAAACGAAGAAAATCCAAATATCGCTCTCCTTCAACTGGATTCCATCCAATGTCTGGGTAGCCTTTAGAAATTAACAAAGGACAACTCTGCAGACCACATCCAGCCAAGTAGCGAACCACCTAAAAGCAAGGTAAGATAAAAAAGACATTAATTATAGAAAAGAAGTGTAGTTTCAAAGGGAAGCATCCTCATATGTTGTCTCAGATATGGTGTCCACATTCCCAACAAAACCATGTCATATTTTGGGCAAATCAGAAGAGTAGCCTACTTATTAGTTCACTTTCCCAGTCCTTTCCTATTTCTGCCATAACTCAATTCCATTTTTCCTCTCTCTAAATCACTGCTTTGCTATCTATATGCCATTTCTCTTGCAACCCTGACCATTACAAATTTGTCAGTTTTGTAATATTCCCCAACTATACACTATCCATATTTGAAAAAATGTCTTTTAATATAACTCACAGGTCTCCTCTTTTATTTTAACCTTTCCTTTTCACTTGCCCTTTTTCTTCCTTTCTTTTTAAACACACAGCAGTAAGACTTCCTGTAATTCAGATCTAGTAGTAATTCAGTAGTAGTTTTTAGTTGTCCCTCTCCTTTTGTAAGAAGATGGTAAGAATTGTAAGCATAGCTTTTAACCAGGTCAGACAGCTTCTTTTTCACTGACCATTTATGAGAATGATAAGTCTGAAAATGTCCTTTTAAACACACATGGTCCATCTTCCTATGCCAAGAAACATCCATCTACACTTATATTACTCCTGACAGATGCTTTCTTATGAAGGTTATAGCATCTCCAGAATCGGAGGTCTTGATGAACACATTGGACAATGTATCTCACTGATTTTGATTACACCAGAAAACACGAATCTTCCCCTCTCTACAGGGGAAAAAAATGCTTGATAAAGAAGCTACCAACCTTCTCCAGATCAGGCTCCCTTAAAGCTAGTGCAAGTTCATTATTATCCATCACAGAAGCTGCTGCAACATCTAAAGGAGTTGATCCTCGCATTGAAGGAGAGGCTGTTAAAATAACACTTAGTTTCAACACCAACTTAATAAACCCCAACAAATTCATAGGAAATACATTAACAATTTTTTTAAAATGAAATACAACATTTTCTCATTAGTTAGCACAGAATTATAAGCATATCATTTATACCACTCAGTTTATAATAAATAATCATGCACTCACATGAAATTTGACATTAATATGAAATCAAAATATAATGTAGATGTTCAAGCTAGAAATAACTTTTCTTACACATTCCTATTCTCATCACATACTTTTGTTTTAAGATCTCATTCTTTCTAATTTTCTGAACTGACACAACTTTGTTTTGAGGAAAAGGTAGCAGGGATTTTATACCTAAACCACTGACATTTAATCAAGCACATTGAAACTGAAAATACAGAACCATAGAATAGCATTATAGAATATCTAGTTGGAAGGGGCCCATAAGGATTATCAAGTCCAACTGCCTGCCTCTCACAGGACTTCGTAACGCTAAACTATATGACTTAAGAGCCTCGTCCAGACATTCAAACTCTGACAGGCTTGGGGCTGTGATCACTTCCCTAAAATACAGAACACTTTGTGAATTTGTGTGTCGCCCTTGCGCAGCGGCCATGCTAATCTTCTCTGTATCATTTTAGTATATGTGCTGCCAAAGAGAGCACAATTGGATGTCCGTTGGATGTCTCCTGTCCCTTTCCAACAACCCCAAATTAGCAGACCTGGTCAGATGACCGGAGCCTGTCCGTGGTGCTCTCCATCAGCTTAACCACTACGCAGAAAGTGAAACCTCAGAGTTTGATCAATTTGCTGCCAAAAGGCCAGTGCTTGTAAAACCAGGAGATCAAGCAATTAAGACATGTAACTATGGCTAAAACATTATATAATAACAGTGAATGCTCTGAAGACCAAGGCATTCATAGATAAAAAAATCTTTCAGCTTTAAAATATAAGATTATATGTTATCTATTTCTTAAAAAAATGGCAGTCATTATAACATTAGAAAAAGCCAAGGTTTTCATATTAGCACTCCAAATGCATTTGATTTGGGCACTTTCTCTCCAAAAAGATCTTTAGTGTATGCTTCTGTCCTGTACCTATACGTTAATAAGCAATTTGTGATCATTTAAAAAAATTACTGTGATGATTCTAAATAATTATATCTTTTGAATTATAAGTACTAAATTAAATAAAGGATAAATGTATCACTTCAGCCTAGAAAAGAAAGGCTAACATTTTAAAAAAATGTCAAGGTTCATTTCTGGGCATCTGTACACACATACATTTCTCCCACTGTCATAGGTGTACTGAAGAGTCAACAGAATAAGGCCTAATGAAATGCTGCCAATACTTATTTATTATTTTCTTCATTAAAATCATGATTTTATTCTCTTCATCACAATGTGCAACTAACCACTGACTCTATCTTAATGTTCAAGCACATATAAAAAAGCATATATTAAATTATCTCAACTTAATGCTAGTGTCAGGGGATTGTTTGGAGTTAGCAATACAGTTAATGAAGATATTTTTGCACTGTATAAAGGACAAACTTCAACGCAAACAGAGGAATGCAGAAAAGCTCAGCTGGTTTTATATATATATATATATATACACACACACACACACACACACACATACGTGGAGATTTAAGATTCTGCTTTTGGTTTAGAATCTCAAAAGCCCCACATTTATTACTTACCAAGGCCGACACTGCTGTTTTCCAATAAATAGCTAAGATGATCAAACATAGCTTTTTGATTCTGTCTGCTGATGCGGCAAAAATAACATAGAAAACGACAACAGTTTGCCACCATCTTTGGAAAAGTGATTTCCTAAGAAGCAAATAAAAACAGACTGAAGCTCAAACTCTAAGACAGCCATAAAACTTGCAAAAGATCATTTATGTAACAGTCTTTTAACCCACTAATATTTAGGCACTGTATTCACTGCTCCTCAGTGAAGTTAACTGTTTAGGTTCCACCCTGGAGTCAACAGGGCTTTCTCAGCAAGTAAATAACTCCTTAAGTCCCAAAGATCATGGTATAAGCTTGAAAAACAAGAGCTGGATTCACCCATAAATTCTAGATTCAAACGTGAAAGAATGCGAATGCTCAGATTCACAGAGTAATACTGCATCAATTTTTAATTAGTGTCCAAAAATATCTCACCTTTAAAATCCAGTAACTATATAGAGTGCTATTTGCAGTTTTTTCTTTAAAACATCCAAAATGACAATGCTAATAGTATCTTCCTTTACAATGGAAGAATAGATTCTTCTAAAAACTGAATCAACAATTGTGCTAATAGAAGTTAGTAAGAGGTTATGGTCTCAGTACCTCCAGTGACTGCTCTGCCCCTTACAGGATATAGCTGCAAACAGCTACATTCTAAACTCTCTCTTCTAACAGTGAATTGCTT
This sequence comes from Calidris pugnax, assembly GCF_001431845.1. Taxonomy (NCBI): domain Eukaryota; kingdom Metazoa; phylum Chordata; class Aves; order Charadriiformes; family Scolopacidae; genus Calidris; species Calidris pugnax. The sequence continues at coordinate 23,936,526 of NW_015090922.1, forward strand.
TACCTTGGATTCTCCTCCACCAAGCACATTTACCATCACTTCCATGACAGTTTCATGCATGCCTAAAGCTCTCATGAGATTCGGATGTTGGTAAAATACTTTATTATTCATGATGTCTCTACAGGAAAACAAAATAAAAAATTGAATTAAAATGTTATGGACCAATAGTTTACCTATTACATTATTTACAAAGTTGATTTACTGTGCAATTCTTCACCACCCGAGGCGAAAAATTACATCAGGGACTTTTCAGGTTGAGTCTCAATCTCCTGTGATTGCCTATTTTTCTATGCACATTGTGGATGTACCTGACCTTTTTTTTCCCATATTATAATTATTGCCCAAATCATCACTTGATTACATCAGAGTAGGATGCTCTTCTATTTTCATTAGAAATTCCATTCCAGATATAAAAACACTTTCTGACAAGAGCATGATCAAAACTGCTATAATAAATTTTAAATTCAACTAATCCATATTTTTGCCAAAGCATTGTTTTCAGAATCTTTTAGCCTTGAGACATTTGACATGTGCCATCAAAGCCGAGAAAAAACAACTGTAGGGAAAGACAAGGTATACCCAGCTATACTCTAATCATCAGAAACAGAAGCTGCCTAAATATTAACCTTACTTCATTAATTACTGCTCAAAAAAACTCTCCTACATATTTGAACAGAACAGATTTACATAATTTAAAATCAGATCTGAAGAATATCATGTCAATATTTTATGCAGATGTGTTACGTCCATTAAAAATCACAGTATCACAGAATGATATGGGATTGGAAATGACCTCTGGAGATCAGCTAGTCCAACCCCGCTGCCAGAGCATGCCCACCTAGAGCAGGTTGCACAGGAACATGTCCAGGTGGGTTTTGAATGGTTTAAAAAGTAATTACATTTCTAAGAAACTATAATTAGTCTTGAAATCACACACAATTCATAAATAAATGTGAAAGCATTCAGGTCATGGGAGAAAAGGACTAGCAAGCCACTATAGAAAATATTGTTGACAACTGTTCAAATTTCCCTGTGTGTTTTACAGCAGTCTTATTTTTCTGACCTAAAGCTCCTGCAATCGGGCAAGGAAAATTTCAGCCTCATAAAAGATGAGGCATGTCAAGGACTGTTCCATCACTCTAAAAGCTACAAATCTGCAACTATCAGTCATGCAACAGAATGCATGCAGTATGTCTAATGTAGGTGATGTTATCAGAATCTTTGACTCCCAGTAACTCCCAGAAAGATTAGCTGATCTTTTTCCCCCAAAGCCTACAAGTGGACTTTGTATCTGCAGAGATGGATGACAGAGATGTCTCTCACCCACCTGCAGAGACAATAGAGCACAGATCCTGCCTCCAAAATCTATCCATACCAGATCTCCTTTCTGCACTAATGCTTCATATGCTGTGGAAAAAGACCTTGATAATATCAATCTACCAAGTCATTCTAAACTCTGATTTGTCTATGGCAGCTTTTTTTTTTTTTACAGAAATAATACAGTACAGAAATTCAAAATGTCACCTCAGGGGCTGGCCAGCAATATTACACTACTTTGGAAAGTATACCCACTTCCAGTGTTCTGTTTAACTGTGGACTCATCTATAACTACCTGAAGGGGGGGTGTAGAGAGGCAGGGGTTGGTCTCATCTCCCAAGTCACGGGAGATAGGACAAGGGGAAATGGCCTCACGTTGTGCCAGGGGACGTTCAGATTGGATATTAGGGAACATTTCTTCACTGAAAGGGTTATCAAGCATTAGAATAGGCTGCCCAAGGAAGTGGTTGAGGCACCACCCCTGGAGGTGTTCAAAAGACAGGTAGACATGGTCCTCAGGAATATGGTTTAGTAATTTTTATTTCCTATTTCTTATTTATTTTTTTGTCAGAGTTAGGTTGATGGTTGGACTAGATGATCTTTAAGGTCCCTTCCAACCTAGACGATTCTATGGTTTTATGAAATGTAACATTTAATAAAAGAAAAAAAAGTTTTAACAGCATTTGTGAGGAAACTGAGCTTTTAAGCAGGAATGAGTGACATTTCCATTCCTCAACTGGAAGAAAGGAATCCTTTCAATTTGCAGCAAAAAACTTGGCATTTCTAAATAGGTGCTGGAGCCCAGATCGGGCTATATAAGGTACAAATGGCATAGCTGGGTAACCTACAAAATAAACAAGACTATGATAGAGTCTACCAAGAAGGGTGACAGGAACAGGCAGTAAGAACACTAGCTTAACAGAAATTGCTCCTTCTTTCTTTCTTACAGCAGACTTTCACATATAATCAAAAACTGTTAAAACTAAGTCAGATTCACAAAATCTTAGCTTTTAATTCATAGCAGAAAATGTTGAGGAAAAAATTGTAAAAGGATAAAAAGAAAGCAGAACATGAAATGAAAATTCTTCCGAGATTGTACTTTTCCCAGGCACAACAATGGCAGAATCTAGTCATCATTCACTCATTTTAGCTTAAATGAAATCTAACAATTCAAATTTGAAGTACAAAGGTAGATTTAGAAATACCAGCACATTTTGTGTCTCAACTGGTAATGGACTTTCCCCTTTGCCAAAGCCTTAGCATGAGTGCACTGAACATTGCAATAACCAGGGAACTTTGGTGGGGCCTGCTGGCAAGCTAAGAAGTAGGCATTGTTCATAATGACACTACAAAATCACATATAGACATTATTTGGATATTTGATGTTTTCAGTAAGTTCAAAAAAAGAAAAAGGTATATTGAAACAAAAGCTTCTCTTCTCCTCGCATTCCTGGCATTTCTTAGATACTGCTATCTTTAGTTGTCATTGCCCTTGCTGATTCAGGATTTCCAGTAGATCACAGCTGATGTTTAATCTCACCAGACATATTTCAGACAGTAACATTTCTTTGAAAAAAGTGAGAGAAAAAACCAAACTCTTTCCTAGAAAAGATAATCAGGCTTTCGTTACTGTTTTCTCCAATTTTACTCTTTATTAGACTGTATTTCACTATTACTAATCATATAATTATGAAAAATAAGACTAGGTGAACTACTTCATTGCTCAAAAAGTACCAACTGAATTCCGTGCAATAAAAATATGGCATTCGTACAAACACAGGTAGAGACAACTCTATTAGCTGACTGCTGGGGGGAACTGTGTGTGTCAACAGCTACCAGTCACTGCATTCATATAAAATGGACAGTATTCTTGATAAGATTCTTCACAGACATATTGTTTTAAATATTGTAACAAGATATATTTTGTAATATTTTAAAACATTACATACATGTTTTCAACTTTTTTCACAAGATGTGTTGCAGTTGTCATTTGCTTCTCTCCAAAAATGATGCATATAATGCTGCAAAGGCTGTATCTTGCATGAGAAGATACTACACAACTGATACCACTGTGTGCATTTACACCTATATAGCCTTTTCACATTCAAACTTGATCTATAACCTTGGCCATAGCCATACAGCAAACAACAGCAAATATCTGTAAATAAAGAGATGTTACACATTCCAGTTATTTACCCTAATCCACGAATCATAAGTTTCTCTTCCTCCTTCCCCATTCTGACACTAAGCAAGGAACGGATTTGGCCGAGAGATGCCAGAAGATTGATTGTGTCTTCCACAGACACACTATTGATGGTGTAGGTCTTTGGCAGGGCTCGAACCAGGCCACCGATACCATCATACTGGCGATGTAGCAATACAAACATGGCCCTCACTAACTCCGGGTCTTCTATCACCGATTCCTGGGCCCAGCGTACCATTGTGTCTGAAATCAACTGCTGAAGAGTAGCTGTAAAGAGAATACACAAATCACAAAATTACCATTAATTGCTCATCTCTCTACTGGTAGTCCATCAGAACCCATTATGCAACATGAAGTGGAATTAATTTAATTTCTAAGAAGCATCTTTTTCTAGGTATTTCTTTAGCAGACTATCAAAGAAAAAAAGATCACACAAGAGAAGCTGCCTGATAACTGAAATAAAATCTATAAACCACAAAGCTAGAAGGCACACTTTTAGAATGACAAAAAAATTTCTATGTATATAACGCTAAGCTTACACTAATAACTGGCAGCTAAGAAGCCATCTCATTATACGTACTCAAGGGAAATCTTCTCATCCCATAACTTTAGGCACTGACATTAAGCAATCAAGTTAAAAGGTCAGTATCCCTAGGAATTCTGTGTGGTCAATGATGGAAACCAATTTTACCGAAGTCCAAACACCTAACCTGTGTGCCCAGAAATTCAATCCTGCTAGTAGGGGAGCAGCATAAAAAATTAGGACATTTGAAAGTGCCACCCACCATAATAAAGGAAAAAAAAAATCAAAATAAAATCAGCATTGACAAATAAAAAATAAATAAAATTCCATAGTCAGTTGGCATCAAGTAAAGAACTTAGATGCCACTGGCAATTATCCTTATCAAGATGGAAAGACAGAAAATGTCAGAAAAATGACAGAACAACAGTCACAGTCAGCAAATCTTGAATTTAAGTTGGGAGGAGGCTTCTAAGTACAGCTTTGCAAATTACGGTGTAATTGCACAGTCTTCTTTAATGTGATAATCTTCAAGCAAATACCATGGAAGCTGTTGCAGCTGATTTTATGAGCAAATTCTCTTAATCAGGACCTTGCTACAATTATTAAATCTGCACTAATTCTACAAAAAGAAAGATACATTCTGGAAAAATTATGACTTGAAAAAGGATCAAGAGTGAAAAGCCAGTAGAAGAAATTTTCCATTGAATTCCATTGGGAAACAAATCTGCCTATCACAAAAATTCCCTCTGAGCTTGTTTTGAGTCAGAGCTACAAACTTTAAGGTGCACAAATGTTTCACTGAAAATCCACCTTGTTTTGGCTGAAAATATATGAAGAACTTCCTCCCCTGCTTCTTTTGCCATATGGAATTAGGATATAATAAACTGATAAAATTTTGCTTACAGGATGTCTTTGCATCATCGTCAACTGGCTTCTCAGCTTGCTTCTTCTTCAGATATGTAACTTTTTCCATAAGGTATAGGAGGCGACCTCTAATGGTTAAATCATTGTTTCCATCCAGGGTTCCATCTTCATCTAATTCAATTCCTGAAATAAAAAATATACACTACATAGTAAAAGAATAAAACTAAACAAGTTACAGACATGTTCTGTATCTTTTATGTACAGACATAATCAAACTGAACTATGTTGTTCTACTCTGTTAGAACTATAGAATAATTTGATGTGGGATATGCTTAGTCAGCAGTTTGGAACAAGTACAGATATGTAAAATGCAGAAAAGGATCATGTAATCTTATTAATATAGTGTATAAATTGTGTGTTATTATACATAAAATATATAGTAAATATTTTTATGTAGTCAACTTCCCCAGTATGCATGATTCCATGCTAATACTGATGCCTGTGTTTTAGACATATGTAGCTCATTAGTGTAAATATTATCCCTACTGACATAGTATGGTTCAACTGATATTAGTAAAGACTAAAAGATTTTTAGGCAAAACATAGCATAGAAATGAAAGACCTAGTTTATAATAAATATAATTTCTAGTTACCAGTCAGTAGAAAGTAGCCACTTTCATAATATGGTGGCTGTTTCAGGATATTCCTATAATAAGTTATAAAAACGTAAAAAATGCATGTTTTTATGCATATACATATGCAATGCACGGAATAGTTGAGGCTGGAATAAGCTTTTAGAGATCTCAAAGCAGGGTCAACTAGAGCAGATTGCTCAGGACCATGTCCAGTCAGGTTTTGAATAACTCCACAACCTCTCTGGGCAACTGGTTCCTGAGTTCCATCTTCCCTACAGTAAAAAAAAAAAAAAAAAAAAAAAAAAAAAAAAAAAAAAAAAGTTTTTTTTATTGAAAGTGCTGTTACTTTAAATGTGCTGCTCAAGCAAAGGTTTATTCTTACTCTATGCTTTGGAGCACTTTTGGCTAAATGGCCACGTGAAAAAAAAAAAAAAAAAAAAAAAAAAAAAAAAAAAAAAAAGTAGGATTTTCTATATTTCAATTTGTGCCCACCATCTCTTGTGCTGTCACTAGGCACCACTGAGGATAGTGTGTCTTAGCCTTCTTTACTCCCTCTGCCTAACAGGTATTTACACACATTGAGACAATCCCCACAATGAGCCCAGCCCTCTCAGTCTCTCCTTGTACAAAAGATGTTCCAAGAATTTAATCATCTTTGATGGCCCCTTCCTAGACTCCCTCTCGTGTGTCCATGTCTCTGTTGTACTGGAGAACCCAGCTGTTGACTTGCTTTGCCACTAGGACACACTGGTGCTCTTGCTCACCTTGATGTTGATCAGGATCCCCAGGTCCTTTTCTGCAAAGCTGCTTTCCAGTTTGGTCCCTACCCTGTCCTTGCTGCATGGAGATATTGCTCCCCAGGTGCAGGACTTTGCACTTCCCATTGCTGAAAGTTAAGTTCTTTAGCAGTCTTGAATTTTATAGGATGTTTCTTCACAACATTACATTGTTCTTCTCAATTTATTGCATCTAGTTTGTCTGATTTTTTTGCATTAAGTACAGTTCCGTTTCCATTAAAAGTCATTATTTTTATTTTGTCAGAGTAAATGATACTAAACTAAGGGAGGATCATCAGTAACTTTATATTTTATACTAAATGATATTACAAAATGGTTTGAATGGTAGTCTCCTCAACCAAACTAATTAACAGCAAAGACACCAAAATGTCTCATCAATTAGAACCCAGAGATGCTTTAAAATTACCCAAATGAAACGTCCGATTTGCCACAGTTATGCTGTTCCCTGAGCCCTAGTTGCACTTTTCTGATTTGCAAACTGTCAATGTAATTGTCTCTTAACCATTTCACAAGATGTGAATCCCCAAATGCTGTCTGCCTAAACAACCAAACAAAGGACTCGGGATGTGTAATTGTGTTACCTATTTTGCAATAGCCATATTTTGAATACGCAGACTGAGTAATTCTGCTCTACTGTAATGCATCCTACAACCCACAAAATAAATTTTCTACTTGTAGATTATGTAAATTACTATTTCCCCATAAAGAAAAGAAAAATAATAACAAAACTAGACCAAGTAATTTTAATAGAGGAGAATGATGATAAAAGACTAAGGAAACATGGAAAAATCAGAGATAAAATATAAAGCTTCTACTCCTTTCACATGTTATAAATAAGTTCTTTATTTCCTCTTCATTTTCTGTCAACTGACAGTTTACTTTGAATTTTCCATTTTTTTTCTTTTTTCATTTAAAATCAGAATATTTCATTTGAAGTATCATAATGCACCTTCATCAACTTTATGGATGATACAAATTGAGGGGAGCAGAAAACATACTCAAGGGTAGGAAGCAGAAGTGCACTCTAACAGCAAGGAGAGCTAAAATATCCTGTATTAGCAGAAACAATCACCAGCTCAAGGCAAGAAATTATTCCTCAGTACTCTGCACTCATGAGATGACAGCTGGAATCTAGTTTTAGGCTACCCAGTACAAGAAAAACATTGAAAAGCTGGAGAGCACCCAACAATGGTCCATCAAGATGACTGGTGGCTGGACCACTTGTAGTATGAGAAGAGAATGAAGGAACTGGGTTTGTCAACATGCAGAACAGAAGCTTTATGGTGGACCTTATAGCAGTCCACCAAAACCTACAAGGAAGTTAGCAAGAAAACACAACCATGCTCTTTTCTGAGGGGAACAAGATACAATTGTCAATCTAAACCAGGCAGGGTTTCAAACTGACAGAAAAAAGAAAAAAATCACCATTAGGACACTCAAGTCCTATGACACGTTGTCCAAAGACACTGTGGAATCTCTGTGCTCAGAAGCTTTCAAGACTCAAGTGAAAAATCACTGAGCAGCCAAGTCTGAGTTCAGCATTGACTGTGCTTTGAGTAAGAGGGTGCATTAAAGACCTTCCATGATATTTGATACCTTAATGGATCTGTGATTATTTTAGTAACAGAAGTATCTTTGAGATGGACCAATTTAACCAAATTGTCTTGTGATACACAAGGATATCAAACTGTGCTTGCATGGTTTTGTTTATTTGAATATTTTAAGGTAGTAAATTAAATAATTAAACATGTTATTTCCAGGTAAACTGAACTGAATAACGAATGCAATTATTCATTCTTCTGTCCAAGGCTCCTTCCCTGACCAGAATATTAGTTTAAAAAAATATTATCATACATCCCTGCATTAGCTTCTTCTAGCTAATGGGACATGAAGTGGAAGTTAAGCTGCTTGTCCACTCACACTGTCTGCTGTCTTTTACTTATTTTTCTTTAATAGGGTAGTGAGGTAAAATGAAGGAATGAGCATCCCCCAAACAGGAAACCAAGACGTCCTCATGGCAAAATGTAAATAAGCATGCATTCTGAACAAAATATTCTATCACTGAATTTGCAGTATTCGTGGATATAAGCTTTACATCTGAAATACACTTATTGGGGCTTAATTTTTATATTGGTATTTTTGTTTTTATCGTATTTCACATTTTAATATGAAATATAATATAATTTCTTTATTAACTAAAACTAAGAAATCAAAACCACAGAAATTTAACTGCTCCTTTTGATTATTAGTCTATTTCAATAGATAATAAACTTCTATATTTTCATTCATGTCTGAGAAGAATCAGCTACTAATATTTATCTTATATTGTGGTTAACATGGCCATAGGCAATTTGATGCAAATTTGACAGGTCGGCAAAGCTGACCTATACCAACCTATGCAAGCGAGTGCAAGGAAGAGGGAACAGGGCAGAGGAAACCCTTGAATAACAAGTGAGCTACTGTGTTACCCAATACATTAAGCCCAAAGAAATTCCCAGAGTTGCATGGGCAAAAAATACCCCTTTTCCCTCACGAAGCAAAACACTGTATTCCTTTCCAGTTTGACCAGATATGAGAAGAAGAACATTTTCTTGGTTTTCACTACAAGTTAATTATTTTTACTTTATAATATTTATAATCAATATAGTAAACTCTATAGACTATTTAGTTGGTGTTTCTTATGTAAAATTATCTATTAAATATTGCTCCTAAAGCTAATATAATTTAAGAAGTGAAAATATTCAGTAACGAGACTTACCACAGTGCGTCATTAAGTCTTCATGGAAATCCAGTAGTTGATCCCGAATTTCTTCAGGGCAAGGACAATCATTTTTATCATCTTTAAAGTTCAGCAGCATGTTAATCTTAAAGAAGACAAAAGAAGGGCAAATTACACTGATCTCTAAAAGGAAAACCTTTAAAATCAAACAGAACTCTGCCACACAGCGCACAACTGAAAATAAATTGCCCATTGTAAGCTGTACCTGCTCCTGAGGTGGGGACCGAAATTCTTTTGTTTTTCTAGCTGTCAGGGCAGCAGACATGTTCAAAGCCTGCATCACTTCATTGTACCGGAAGCGTTGATTCTCTTGAAGCTTAGCCACAAAATCATCTGAAAATGCCACAATGGCTTCTATTCGGTGTCGTACTTGGCAATCACACAGGTACTGGAGTAGATGACACATCTGTGAAAACAGTATTGTAAGAGAAAGAAGAGCTGGCAAGCTAAGAAATATATTCTGTATATTATGCAAATAAGGATGGATTCCTTACAGCAGCAGTTAGTATCAAATAAAGAGACTAAAATCTTTAATGCTGTCATTTATTATGTCTGATGTAATCCCACACCAGGAAAACCCAGCATCTGCAAGAGATTTATGTGCCTCAGGCTAATAGAAGTCTTATATTTTATACAAGTTATAAGAGAATGGGTTTACTCCTTGCCTCTAGGGAATTTCTTTTCTGTCTGGACCCACAAAAAGGAAGAATTCTCTGTTAATGTCATTGAGAAAGTAATTCTACTTCCTGAAACAACAGTAGTTTGATCTACGGGGAACAAGTTTATAACACCAGCAAGATACTAAATCTTGCCATTTCCTGTAAGAAAATTACTTCTCTATTTAACTAACATCAAAATGCTGTATTCCCTGAAAGAGAAATTACCAACTGAAGAAAAAAGGATCTGTCAAGAAATGGGAACAACTACTATCACAGCAGTATTGTTACCTGTAATTTAACAGGTTCTGGAAGTTTCATCTGAAGGAGTCCTTCCTTTGGCACTTGCTCCCCTCTGGTTTCTTCCTCTCCTTCTTCTGACTTGAGCTCATCTGAACTCAGCTCCTTCTCCGAGAAATCAATTTCATCCTCCTGGCTCACTGCTTCTTTGAAAACCCGGGGCTCAATCAACTGCAAGATGTGTTTCAGATCCTCATTGTGGAAGATTCCCATAATCAGGAGAGTATAAAAGAGTTTGATGAGAGGGACAAACAGAAATTCTGTAGAACCTCCAACTGGATCTCTGACATGGAGGCTGCCCTCCTGAACAGCTTCAGTCAGCATCTCTATGGTTTTGGCCTTTAAGATTTCCAGAGGGAATTCAGGACTGAATTGAAAGCATTCACTACTGATGCTTACAAAACTAGGAGAGGAAAACTGCATTCTTGGCCTTAATGAAGTGCTAAGTCCTATACCAGGGAGGCCATGTTTTTTGTTTTCATCAGGAAACAAAGTAATACTCTTGGTCTCATCTGTCATTGGAACTATAAATTCATTATTCATCATTAACCTGGCAGTTGCATAGGTATTGAGATGGATATCAATAAGTAAATCATAATATCCTGCACGTAATAATCCTGGCATGTATTTATTCTCAATAGCATACAGGAGCTGAGATTCATCCACATGGCTACACATAGCATGGGCCACTCGGTTGTTGCCTAAAGCACAGACAGCTGAATATAACCGGAGGGTATGGTAGTGAAATTTCAGCAATTCTTCTTGTTCTGTCAGCTCTAAAATATCAATTGTTCTGCAGAGAAAAAAAAAAAAAAAAAAAAAAAAAAAAAAAAAATCAGTAAATTCCTTATCAGTGCAAAAACTTACTTCAGTGAAGGAATTAAAAATTCTCCCTAAGGATTACATTGGCACAGTATCAGTTCTAGAGATGGAAGTTTTCCACATTTCGGCTTTCATGTGAGAAACACTGTCAACCTAAGAATTAAGAACTAAGAACAAAGTTCAAATGGCAATTTATTCATGTTGCTCCTAAAGTTCAATTCCAAATACTCCCAGTGGGGAAAGATTAAAATTATTTACTTAACACAGAATAATTATTCATACTACAAACAACAATTTGGATAACAGAAAATAAAAGTTTTAAAACAAGTATAAGTTGAGATATTTATACCCTTTACTGTTTTCAGATCTGGGGCTGCAAAATGGCAACAGACTAACCAGTTCATTTGCAGAGGATCTGGGAGTGGCATTATCTGTTTAGAATTCTTCCCTAATTTTTTAGTGATTTCATTTTCAGTTTTGTCTCTGGCAAAATGCTGAGGCATTTGAGTAACCAGGAAGTTACAGAGTTAAATTTCTCCAATTGTTTAAACTAAATTTAGGAAAATTGAAGTAATGGAATAATTAAATTGATCACAAATCTTAAGAAATCTCTACAGAAACAGATATTTTTCTATCTTCTAGATTATCTTTAATAATTCATAAACAGAGTTCCTTTCATTGTCATTCAAAACCTATATATGCTATTAAAGAGTTTGGAGAGAATTTAGGAGAGGTTGGAAACACAACAAAAGAAGGCAGATTTTAAAACATTGAAAAATAAGATTAATTTTTAATATTAGCTAAATAAACACACTGCCTTTATTACATGTGTTATAAATACAGAGGTGACCTTGGGCTTTTCTTATAGAAATTTTATTATATATCTAGCTTCATAATCCCACTTTAGCTCTTATATACTTCAACACACAAACATCAACCTGTTTTCTTCAGGAATATGAAGGGCCATGAACTGCAAAGGATTCAGGCACTGTATCATCCAGCCTTGACGTTCACTGATTCGAGAGACATCAACCTTCAAGAAGTGGTTTGGCACTCTGCTCCAAAGCACATGAGTCAGAAATTGGACATGAAGACGTGGAGGACATTGAGAGACTGGGTTTTTGTGTTCACTTTTGAATAAGCCAGCAGATAATGGCATTACATTCTGGAAAATTCCAACAGAAGAAACAATTAGTTTTATTATCTTTACCAAATAATTTCAAGAAATATATTCAACATACAGTGTATTAAAGTACAGTACACAAGAAATTAACATTTTCAGTAGTTTGTAAAACCAGCTGGGAACTGTTGGCAGATTAGCAGCAAGAGAGCATTGCCCATAAATTTTTCAAAATAGCTGAATTTGAAACAGAAATTTGAATAGAATGTGTGGTCACTTCCTTGGACCAGTGATCAGAACTCCACTCTTCTCTTATCTCTTCTGATTTCTTAAAAGTCCATGTATTCAAAGCAAGGAAGTAAATTTCAGCTTGGTTTACTTGAGCGTATCGTTTGAATGTACTTTAAAACTATTTTAAAACCCTAACGTAATCTGCAGATAAACCAGTAATCCATGCCCTGTTTGTAGAATAAGAGATTTGCCTTACTGACCCCGCTGATTTCGCTTCATCATGAAGGATAAGATTCAGAAAATTCAACAGGACTTTGCAATATCCTCTGCCAATTCTAATCAGTTAAAACCCTTCTCATCCAATGTATTGTCTTTTAAATACATAAAGTATTTTAAAATGAGTTAAGAATAAAAGTGAAAATGACAATAGTGCAAACATTTGCAATCATAAAAGTGCCCAATACCAAGAACACATTGCAGGTAACAAATGGCAGAAAAAAAAAAAAAAAATATTTGATATGATATATTAGACCAAAAATCTGCACAAAATGAAGCATTATTTACCTTTATTCTTCCCAATTCAAACTGGAAAACATTGGGGCTTGTAGCTTGAGCAAATACAGCAGGAAATAACTTTGTACTCGGTTCAACCTAAATCAAATATGCACAAATATATAACTACTGAATAGAAGAAAACACTGTTACTTATTAGACCCCCTCATCCCCAAATGTCTGTATTGACAGTCAATAAGTGCAAGCCTTTGAATAAAACCCCAGAAAATCCAAATAGGAGGGAAAAAAAAAATAATCACTGTCATAACAACCACAATTATTTTTTCATCCAATCTGGTAAAAAACTTTCTAATAAGATGCAATCTGATGATCTGATTTTCCCCATTCCCACTGGAAGACATCATCAAAAAATAATCACCTGATAGTATGTGCCTAGTTCCTTGCCGTTAGCTGTGAAGGTCAGCAGGCCACTGGCAGCATCAATTAAGCAACCAATCTCCAGACCATTATTATTACGTCCTTGTCCAGGGCTCATGCTCTCTCCTGCGCACACCATATAGCAGTTGCTGCGTTTTATACTGAATGTCAAAAGACAAATTTATTTATGGATGGTGTGTACACTTTACATAGTGGACTAAGAACAACTTAGTATGGCTGCAACCAACAGGGCCTTGTGGCTGAAAATAGCAGATCCCACCATAATTAATGCCAAAATTCAATGAAACCTAGACTTCAAAATTGAAAAAATAAAAACAGAGGATGACAAAATATGAACAAGTGCAAAGCTTCTGTAAAATTCCACGACGCAAAACTGACTTCGCAAAATAATGTTTTAAATAATTTGAAATTAACCATAACGTATAATTTCTGGCATGGATCACAACTGAAGTGCTGAGAGGAATTCTTGTATTAATTTTGATCTGCTCAAACCCAGAAAGTTCGAAAAATACTACAAGGTATTTTGCTCTATTTTGTACCAGTCCAGAAGTCAGTATTTACAGCATCATGGTCTGAAACTACATAGAAAAGCTATTTTACTTTTCAGTGCCTATTGATTTGATTAGATCACTACTCCATTGTTTCTTCATGTGCAAGAGAAGAAAACAAGTTAAACTTTTACCTATTACTTTTTTGTTTGTTTGTTTTTACACCAACCCAATTACATTAACTAGGGTGGATTTAGAGTTTATAAATTGTTAGTTGCTTTTATGGGTATAATATATGTATCTTTTTAAGAAAATTGTAACCAACCTCTCATGAACCTTCCCTTTCTCATCTCCCAGTGTAACTGTGACAGTACGCACTCTGTCCAAGTCAAAGCTTGTGTCATACTGGTGAAAGTCAGACGTAATCCAGCCCACCCAGACATTAGCAGGTTCTTGACCCGGAAATATTCTCACTGAATAATAGTACTGTCAATAAAAAAAAAATAATGTCAATAAATGTTAGTATTTGGTTCCCAGTGTATCAGTCTGATTCAGAATTAATGTCTTGCTCTAAAATCTGAAAACACATTATCTCTTCAAAAGTAGCATAGGCTTGTTCAAGCGCAATTCATAGGCAAAGCAACAAAAGAATATAAACACTAATCAAAATGCAGCCAACTAAATATGTATGTTAAAACACAAAATGTAAAAGATTAAAGATGAGGCTTATACACTTGTGTTGTAGGCTTCAGCATCATAGCATTGTAGGCTTTTTTTGTACTGCAGCTACAATTTTTATACTGTAGGTGACTCGCCTCTAGTATCTAATATCTTTTAGAAAGAGCAGAATGCATCCAAAAGAGATTTTTTCCATTGAACATTGAAGACTGAGTGCTTATGCTTGTCAGAGAAAGATGCACAAAGCCTGCACAAAACTTTCACTGGGAATTCCGTGAAATAAATGTGGAGTAAAACCAGCACAGATACTTTCAAATGGTCCTAAACATTGACCTGACACTAGCTTAATGCACTTTTTCCCATTCATCTCATTATTCTACAATGTTTATTCTTCCTCTTTTATGTTTGGTGTTATTGACAGTAATTTCAAAAATAGATTCAATTAATTTATGGTTTTCCATGTAGAATTTGTTTTAGACTGATAACCAAGTCAAAACAAAAGGAACATAGCAGTCTCAACTTCAGTACCACAGGGCTACCACAGACATTTTCCCTGTAAATTAGGTTCTCAAGCTGTTACAAGCAAGAATATGTAGTTACTAAAAAATAAAAAAAAGAAAAAAAAACAAAACAGCTAAAATACCAATCCTATGTTACGGTACCGTGGAAGTTTGCATCAAATAATCATAGTCATCCCTATCATCTGCCAGCACATCCTCAGTAAGCCGTGCAGAGTGACTTGTGCTATAATCTGGCTTTGTCCTCCTGAGCATAAATCTGTAATAAAACATGTGAAATCAAAATGTCTATGAAAAGCTCATTATAACAATATTTGTACACAAAGGAATTTTACATTGATACATTATCCCTAAATACTATTATTTATTAATAAATTTATTTTATTATTTATGAAATACTAATATTTATTATGTTAGCCCTAAATAAATGGTATTTATTACATTATTAATACATGGCACTAGTTAGTTTATTACCTCCATGTACATTAAAACAAAATAAATTCTTCAAAAAAGAGAAAGAGACGGGCTCATTTTTAAAAGTATTTAAATCAATTCTGAGCTTAAACTATTCAAAAGCTACTTGGAAACTAAACTCATGCAACGTAACAAATTATCAGGCTGTTAAACACCTATGTCACTTTGGAAGAATGTGGAACCTTAAATTACCTTCATGCATTTAAAAATACCATCCACATGCCCTGATTTATTCTGCAATTGAAATCTTTTAACAAATCAAGTTTGGTAAAGAGAAGCAGAAAAGGGATGGAAAGCTGCAGTAATATTGTCTGGATAATGGCCCAGTGTTTGCATCTCCACAGCACCATCAAGCCAGGTGTTCTGCTCCTGACTTCAAATGAAAAATTAGGGATAATGAACATGTCAACTAGGGAATATGCTTATGATTATTTGGTTCATTAAGTGAAATAAGACACTAATATACATTTCTAGATAAAGATTATATAACACCTTCAGCTTTTTGGAAGCCACGTGAAAAAACATTGCATGTCACTTTGAAGACCTCCTAGTTCTGTCAGAATGGATCCCCATGGTTTTAGAGTGCACTTCACATGATGATGACAAAAGACTTCACAATAAACCCAATGATAGGTTTCTAATAGCTTGAAAAATGTTTTCAGTTTTCTGCTTAATTTTAATTAATTACATCATGAGTGATGATGCAATTTAATCACATGAATGCTCTATGTTCCACCTAATATGTTATATCCAAATTTAAGGGAAAATCAGGCAAAAATCTCTGCATTTTCTTCTTCAAGAAACAGGGAAAAACAAAAAAAATGGAAAAAAAAAAAGAAAATAAGGAAAAAAAAAAAGTAAGCCAAATGTGCTACAAACCTTTGTTTAAGGCGTGAAGGCTTTTCTTGAACATAATCTTTATGGTTGTTTAACTCTGGTTTTGTAGCATCTTTTTCTCTTTCTGTCCGGTCAGGAACTAGATGACCATGAGCAGTTTTCATTAGGACCTCAAAATCAGAATCAGCATCATAATCCTCCAAGTCATTCTTCGGGCCAAAAAGACCAGAGCCTGGTAACCCTCCTGCTGCTGATCTGGAGAACACCTCAGCACATTCAATGGGCATGCTTAATCGAAAAAACATGACTTCTGTTTTACTGTTCTGTGAACCAAAGGACTTCTGTGTGACCTTCAGGCAGGGGCAGCTGTCTATGGTGCCATCAATCCTCATCACCTATCAAACATAAAGATTTAGTGGTTTTGAAGCTGATGCTTTTCCCTCCTTGTAAATGTTCAACTTCTATTTCTAGAATAAGCATCCATGACTTGCAAAACATGCAACAGTATGCTGTCAATAGGAAAATGTATTGTAAACGTGCTGCCGTTTCAATGGGAAATAGTAACTATAAGGACTGGAGGTTTTTGTTGTTCCATTGTTAAATCAAACGAATTACCTTTTTCATCATAACTGTTTGCAACATAAAGACAACCCCACTCAAAACAACACAAATCAACTAATATAAATCATATGTGAACATATGCAAGAACACAAAGTATTTCCTAAATCCTACAGGGTGATACACATCAGCTGAAAAAGAGTACTTATTTCATCAATTTCATAACGACTTCATGGTAGGCCTACAAGGTGTGAATTCAGTTCCATCAAGATGCTCAACTGATTGCGACAGAAGTGTTGACACAACTGGCTAATAAAAATTTACTGAAATTAAAACCAAATAGTTATGGAAAAATCACTTCACAAAGTGTGTGCACCAGAACACATGGTATTTGTTATGTAGAAATGCTGAATTTCTGGAAGTTGTTTACAAACATAGCTCTCACTGCACAAGGAGCTCTTACTGAGAACATCTTGTTGAATTTGTCTCTGAGAATGTTATGTTTACACATATGATAGATTTCACAGACAAAGTAATACTATCAACCAAATAATTACAGTATTTGCAACTCCACTCAATATAAGAAACTTGTGCAAGGGTCATCCAGAATCGGCTCAACATATCACATTAAAAATCTTGTCTAGAAGTGCAAAAGCAAAAACATAATTCAAACATATTCATAGAAGAGTCTAGAAACCTTTTAATAGGATTACAAACCTCAATGTGTTCATGATTTTGTGGCACTGGTAGAAACTGAGGGAGCCTTTTACTCAGCCAAATAGTGATGTCTCTGTTTGTATTAACAGCAAAGGGTTCATACCCTTCCTGTAAGCCACAGATAGTGAAATATTTTAGAGTGCTGACATCTTTTCCAAAGTTCATTCTTCCCACTTGAGATGGGCCCAGGCTGCATACAGGTAGAAATCCTTAAAACAAGATGAAAGAACACATGGGTTGTACTTCATGAACATCAGAGAACTGCTGTCTTCCATAACCCAATTAAAACAAATTCCAAAAAGCAAACAGTATAAATGTAAACAGTCATCAAGAGCACATAACCAATATTGTATCTCAAATATTATTCTGAAAACGAAAAGCTCTCTAATAAACATGGATCTCTTCATGCAACACTCAATTTACTTCACAGAAATCTAAGAGTACTTCAAGGAGCCTGACAAACAGATCTCCCTGCTAAGCCAGTAGAGTGTTGCCAATTTTACTCCAAGCCTTACTACTACTGATATTCTTCCTAAAATTCCATTAGTGATGGTATTTTGAGAGAACCTCAAAAATTACTTAAAAAATATTAAAATTAATTAATTAAAAAACTTCATAAGACTTTGTGACTCTAGATAATGAGAACTGACAATAAGATACTGTAGCTTCATGAAACTTGGAGTACTTTGGTTTTGGGTTAGGTTTTTTGTTTTTACTTTTGAATCAGCTTCGCACTTGTATGCCTCCACTCTTATCGTTTCACTAGCACAGGGAACTCAGTTGTGACTCCTTTGTATTTTTTTAAAAAATGTTTGGGTTTCTTTTTTTCCTCAGGTTCAGAATCACAGTCTAAAAACCTAAACAAATCTTTTATTTCTTCTTTTTTTATCCTGATTTTGAATTTCCTCAACTACAAACCACTCTTCAGATTCATTTGACCCAGTTATTAACAAAACCTTTTCTTTTGTATCAACAAGAAACATGAAGCTCTGTTCAATGATTCTGGTTCAAGTGAATATACCAGTTATTAAAGGGTATAACGACAAAGTTCCTCACTGTTCTATAGGCTGCCCAGATTGAAAAAAATAAAGAGGGGGAGGAGGGGAGGAGAGCAAAATATGTGTTCATTAAATGATCTTTAGTGACAAAAGCAAACTCCAGAGCACCATCAACACCATTCCTATAGGAACAACTGCTCAACAGATACAAAATCAGCCTTTAGTACCACCTTCTGAAGATTTTATTACAGACACACAAGACTGACTAGCATGTGTATTAGGCATGATAAATCAAAGGACATAAACTATTAGTGTATTCCAGATGTTTACCTTCCTAACAAGGCTCTTAAATCACAAGGCAAGAACTTCTCAGATAACATAGGTGATTTAGACAGCAGGATTTATGTCCATTCTGCCAGTGCAAATTCAATGACAGACAATAATAAGGAGTATCTTCCAGCATTAAATGAAACAAAATTCTATTATACAACACATAACTGGGAAGGTTCTAATAGAATATATAGATTTACACTGTGGTAGAGCTCAGCAGCTTTAGTATGGGAGAATTTACTACGTTCCCTGTTGAGTTAAAGGAAGCCATAAGCTGTTGCAAAAGTTTTTAAGCAAAGCCAAAAGTCAAAATTCTATTTTCAATAAGCTTATAAATCTCAGCTCATCACTCAAGAACAGTAACAGCCTCCAGTGGGCATCAAGTTGTTTGAGAATAGGTTTTCATAGAAACAGTTGTGACACTGTGAATATTCACAGTATTAACCAAAAATGACATTAGATTTGCTGTAAACCACATAGGTATATGCAGCCTAAAGTATGTGCTTTCTCTGTCTCAATCACCTCAACATTTAATTTCCAGTACTTATTGATGTAAAACATTTTCAGATGTTTCCAGGATGTATGGCACCCACATTTAGAACCTTATGAAGAATTTTGCTTTCCACATCTCAAAAAGGATACAATAGATCTAAAAACGTCTAATGGAAATGAAACTGCTTTCTTATCAGCAATAATTAAAGAAATCATACTATTCCAGCCTCCAAAAATAAATTAAGGAGGTATGATACATAGAGAAGATGAACAGTAAATGATTTTTCAATGTCTTTCATAACAAAAATTATGATGAAAGAAACTGTTTGGTAGCAATCTTCAAAACAAAGGGAGGGACTTCCTTATACACCTGACAATAACGCTGTGGAATTCTCTATCACATAGCATTACGGCATAACAGCTCACATTGATTCAAAAAGTGTTTAGAGACCTTCATGTGGGAAATAAAAAAAACAACCAACCAAACAAAAAACCCCCACATAACACACACACACAAAACCATCAAGACTTTTCAACAGAAACATATCATGTTTGCCATCAGAAAGCTCCTGAACCAGAAATCACTGGAGGCTGAGCAACTGTATCACTATCTACTTACCCTGTTCTGACATATCCACAGGCATTTGCTATCCACTGCTGTTTAAAACAGAATAGTGACCTAACCAGTTTTTTGGTAGAAACACTGCTATATTTTAATAGAAATCACAAAGGAGCAAAAGCATAAAATAAGTGTTCAAACACAAGCAGATATAAATCAATCAGCTGGACTGGCACTGGTATTTATACTCCATTCATAAACAGTGCCAGTCCTAATCATGGAAGCGCTACTTCTGTCTCTGGTGAAATTCTGCACTGATTTGTCAATTGCATAGTTGTCAGTAAGGTGTTTCAGGGCTTTTCTGTATCTGGAAGAGATATGGCATCTCATCTTACAGGGCGTGTGCTGGTAAAGCAGTTACGTGTCTTACTATGGAACACAAATTAACTTTCAGTACCCTTCTCTAAATGGGCACCCAGCCATATTAGATGTGATACTCCACAGATCCTGTGGAGCCCTTGCATGCTGGAGGTGCATAAAAAGATTATTTACCCGTGACCTGGCTCTTAATCTCCAGGATAACAACTGAGCTATGGAGCCAAACTTTTATTTTATTGTAGGAAACAGCAAATCAAGTAGAAAGACTAACACCACCACAAGAAAACTAACCCTCTAGCATTGTCTGTCACATGTGGCAAAGCATAGGAGAGCAACACTTTTTATGATATTCCCTACTTTCAAGAATATAGGATGAACCTCCTGACCCAATTTGTCAAACACTCACTACAAACAGGTCATGCTCACAGAGATCATGAGTTGACAAAACAAAATTTGGTTTGCTCAGTGTACTTGTGCATATCTACAGTATGAAATTCTCTTGCACAAACACATAATAATATGCCATTATGTTTAACAATTTTACAGTTAGATGGTATCTTATGTAAGATGCAGCATGAGAGTCTTACTAGTAAGCTGGCAGAGTACCATATTCCCTTTTCACTGTTCCTACGTAAATTAAAACCACAGGACTGATTTATAGTCAGACTCTTCAAAGCAGGACATTGGGGTCTGACCAGAAATTCTACCTTTTTTTCTAAAGTGAAAGGTCCCTTTCTGCAGCAGCATATGGCATGCACAAGATTCACTGACAGAAGTGACCTGCAGAAAGGTCTCAATGCTCTTAAGCTAGAACCATTAACAAAACCAAACTAAAACCAGCCTACAAAAAAATGAAAGCTCTATAAAAAGTCATATTTAATTCGGGTATTATATACGTGTGTTTATATATATACACACATACATATAGATGCCCTCCCCTCCCATGAACTGTATAGGAAATATCCATAATATTCATCCAAGTTATTAAATCTGAAATCAATCAGCACGTTCGTTTGAAAGCAGAATAAGAAAGCTTTATTTCAAAGGCAAGCTCTTTTCTACAAACACAACCCTAGAGGAACTTAATGTGAATTAAAAGGACTTTGTGAAAAATCTGAGAGGCTTGACATTGACATTAAGTCTTTGACATGGCTTTGACATGGCTTCAGGTTCCATGTCAAACTGGGAACTACATTAGCGGTTTCAGACTCAGCAGAGATCTCTCTAAATCTGAACCTGCAGCTGGAAACAAGCACCAAAAAGCTACACCACTGTGATTTCATTAAATTTGAAATCAAAATAGTGGTCAAACTGGTGACCCTCAGAATTTCATGCAATTCCCACTTCTCTCAGAATCCCTCTCTTAATGGGATTATATTGGCAAAAAACTGGAAAGCCATTATAATTTAATGGCACCAGCATGATTTAATGCTCATGCCACTAAAAGAAAGCCAATTCATGCATCCCTTTTCCTCATCATGTCAGCACAGTATCTAAGGAAATCTGAAGGCAGTAAAGTAACATGCATGAGTCTAGAAAATTGGTGGCAATTATCTCATTTTCAATGAAATCAAATTATTTCTAATTCCTATGGTGTGACAGAAGAAGGGAGGAAAAAAAAAATCTTCTCCCAATGCACTCCTGAAATTAAAATAATCTGAAATCCAGATGAAAGTAAAGTGGTTAAAATTCAAGCAAAGAACTGCCTAATTAATAAGAATCATATTTCCCCTGGGAACAGGGATCAGTAACCCTAAAGTATCATTTCCAGCTTTTACTGTTCAAAAATTTTACTTTCTCTCTCAAACACAGATGTATTATTTAACACATGTATAATATATTTGCCAGAATATATGTACCTACCAGAAATGAAAGGGAAAGATTAAAGCTTGGAATTACTTTTTTTTTACATTACCGTAGTTCAGGAATTTTAGGCAGTTATCTACATTAATGCAATTTCTTACCCTTTTATTCACACACAAGTATGTAATTAAATTTATAAACAAAAATACCTTTGTGATATAGAATCAATGTGGCACCTGACACAATCTCACAATCTTTGGCATCTTTTCAATCTCATAAACTTCGGCCTCATGACAAGCTAAAATTTGCTGTAGACTCTCAAAGTTACACTAAGAACACTACAACAACAGGCACAAAACTCAATCTGTTGGTTTAGAATTAAGTGAAAAATTCCAGAGGCTAACTTTGTATCAGCTGGCTTTACCTTGGATCAGGTGTCATTTTCCTTCCTAGAGCTAAAAAAAAACCTTAAAGGTGGTTTAAACTCCCTACCTTAAGTTCTCACTAATTTGACAGAAATTTGGTAGTATTTCGGTACTTGATCTAGACAAAATTTGATGTCACTGTCCATGGTGGGGGAGGGTTGAACTAGATGATCTTCAAAGGTGTCTTCCAATCCAAATCATGCTATGATTCATTCTATGATTCTGTTATATCATATGGTGACCTGCTGCAGTGCAGATGAAATGTTATAAATCATAGATTTGAAACCCCAGACACTTCCCTGCAAAATAGTCAAAAGGTCTGATCACAAAAGATTGCTGCAAACTTCACCGCAGAAAAAGCCCTTGCCTCATAGTTACACCCAGCACACCTCCTTTCCAAAGCCTTGATACTAATCAAAGAGAGAAAAGGACAAGAGGTACTTTGCTAGAGTGAGGGAGGGGAAAAGGAAAAAGAAAAGAAAAACAAGCAGCAAATCGCATTAAAGGTGGAGCAAAAGTTGGGCAACAACAGCAAGTTAACAGCACAATGTATTACAGTACTTACCGTCACCAACCTCAAAGTCTTTGAATGCAAGTTCTGAACCTGAGTCATCCAGCAGGATTTCACCATTTAGGGTGAACATCATAGTGTGCTCATTCATGTCAACCATACATCCAACAACATCTCCTGCCAACCAAGAGCGGCCAAAATGCTCATTACCTTGATGCCACCTCTGTGCCTGAAAAGGATTTTAAAGAATTTCAAAGAGTAATAGTGACAATGTATGAGTTCCCCTCTTCGTCAGTGGTACAACTAATAATTAGCCCCCCTCAATTAAGATGGTACTAAAATTAACACTTTCACAGCATATAATTCCAAAACAATGCCTGTGGGTACTTCAAGTTGACTTTGAAAATTAAAATCCAACAATTAATATCCTGCAAGCACCTCTCACATCAGTATTGTAAAACGTTGCTACGTGAGCTGACAGGGAAAATTGCTATTTCAACTTCATAGTAACAAGTAAGAGCATGGCTTCTTTTTATGCAGAAGCCCCATAAAGATTTGTAATGAAAATAATCTGCTATCAATTACAATGTTAAATAGCTGCTTCACAAACTTTTTTAAAGCAATTGCTTTTGTTTAACTTATAGACTATAAATTCAGAGCTTCCAAACAAGCTTTATTTTTTCCTTAAGTATAATTGTAAAAATGTTGTGTAAAAATAAACTTCCTATCATACTAGATTTTGAAAGGAATACAATTGTCTGTGGATGGGACACTCTGAGCTTCTGATAATTTCCAGATTAGCTAAGGGCATGATTAAAGATTCATATGACTGACCTTCAAGTTCAAAGACTGCAAAGGCTTTGGGTAGGGTCTTGGATTGGAATTCAAATAAATTTACATCTACTAAGAACTACTGTAACACACATAAGACAAAGCAGTGTTAATAAAAAATAGGTTCCTTATTCATATATTCCATCACAAGTAGATTTTTATCCTCTGTATCTATCTGGAAAATCCTACCAAAAAAATGTCCTTTTTAGGTATCTTGAAGGTCAAAAGCTTTTCTCCAGCCAATGAGAGAATCCATTAAAATCAAAGACAACAAAATAGTTTTGTGGGCTGAGATCTAAAGGTCAAAACCTAAGATTCAGAAGGCAAACTACTACAAAGCTATTCTAGTAAAGTCACAGGACTTGAACAGTTTACTTAAGCCAATCAGGTATTTTAAAAAATAACTTTTCAGTTCCCTTTTTAAGGCATATTCTCATGTAATACAGGACTGGAAAAAAAATTAAATTCCAACAATATGAATAAAATACAGCTTGAGAGCTTGGTCTGACCGGGAACAGCCAGGAATACTGTTGATTTCTATTACATTTTGTAATAGTAATAAAGGAAATTAATTCCAACATCAGATACAGGAAACATTTTGACCCGAGTCATCAGTAGCCTTAATAGTAATTATGGTTTGGATAGCAGTTGCACTTGCCTTCATAATGAAATAAAAGGTTTTAATGAGTCATTTAATCTATTCTGATGAAAATCTGTAACATATAAAATAGTTTGTTTTCCTATATATTTTTACTACTAGATTTCAATATTTCGTTTTCTCATGCAGGGTTAAATTTCAGCAAAAATTACTGGTTCTATCGTACCTCATTTACTCTAAACCATAAAGATTTCCATAAAAACCTAGGTATGCTCTTTGTAACTTTTACATTCCTGTAAAAAGTATCAAAGTTTGCCTCAAACACTTACTGCTAATAATCTTAACCATGGTTATTCCCTAATGGCACTTCTTATAGAGAGGAAAACAGAGTAAAAATTTAAAGAAATTATCCATAGTTAATTACAAATTATTCTCAAAGAGAGAGAAAGAAAGAATTTCATAAAACAGAAATGAAAGAAGAGAAGGCAATTAAGTTGAGGCAATGACACATGGAATAAGCAAAAAAATTAAAAGTCTGCAATCACTCATATTATTACAGATAAATATATACAAACCTTAAAGCCATCAAAAACAAAAGCTTCTTCATCTGAGCCAAGTTCCTGGTCTGGCAGACAACCTGGCCTGGTCCAGCCAACTCTCATGTCTCCTGCAGTAACTGCCTCAAACTCGAAGTACCACTTCCCAGCCTTCACTGCGTAAGTCTTTTCTGTGCGGAAGATCCTGAATTTTTCCATTATCCCACTGCACACATCCAGCCTCATTGCTGTAAAGTTTAAAAAATAATAAAAAAAAAGAAGAAAAAAAACCCTAATGCCAAAAGTACTGCATTCAACTACTGACAAATTAAGGCAGTGAACCCAAAAGGCAAAGAAATCCCTTTGAGCATAGGCATGCAAAGAAGAAAGTGCTTGCAGAACAGCATTATGGGGAAAGCACCCTTGCCTATTCTGGGAAATCAGCTCACTTGGGCACCTCTTTAAAATGACCCTACACTAATTCATTCAGCATGGGGAAATCTAAAAAAAAACAAAACAAAAAAAAAACCAAAAAAAACCCAAACAAAAAACCCCACCAAAAGTAGAACTTAGAAGTCTAAGTGCAGTTACAGGGCTAAAATCCTCATTAGGATAACAGAAGCATGGTGGAATAACTCACATGATTAGAGTATTGCAATGGATGGATACACGTTTTTTAGGAAAGATAGGATGGAAAGATTATGAGGAAGAGTTGCCCTTCCGTGCAAGAGCAACTGGAATGCATGGAGTAGTGCTTTAGGATGGTTCAGGAGCCAGTTCAGAATTTGTGTGTCAAGATATGCAGGCAGACCAATATGGGTGGTGTAGTGGAGTATGCCAGGGGTACTGGGGTCTACAGGGGTATTGGAGCCAAGACATCCTCATTTAGGAACAGAATAATGGAACAGAGTACACCTACAGCAAGTCTGCAGATGAAAAAAACACTGGAAAGAGCAGCGGATGCACCAGACAGTTGTGCTGGCATTCAGAGGGATCTCAACAGGCTGGATAATTGGCTGAGAGGAATCTCATGAAGTTCAACAAGGAGAAATACAGGGTAAGAATAACCCCAGGCAACAGAATACACTGGAGGCTGGAAACCAGCTAAGCAGAGAGGACCTGGAGGACCTGGTACACAAGAGGAACGTAAGTCAGTAATGTAGCCTCACAATAAAGAATGACAGAAGTATCCTGGACTGCATTAGGAACAGCCATGCCAACAGGTTTGGGGAGATAACCCCTCCCCTCTACTCGGTGCAACTGAAGCCACATCTGGAGTTCTGCGTCCAGTTCTGAGCTCACCAATGCAAGAAAGACACCAATTTACTGCAACAAGTACAGCACAGGGCCATAAAGATGAGAAAGGGGCTGAGCCATCTTATGAGGAGGGGCTGAGACAGCTGAGACTGTGCAGCCCAGAAAAGAGAAAGCTCAGGGGATAACCTCATTTATGAGTATAAATATCTGGTAGGAGGGAATCAAGAAAAGGGAGCCAGACTGTTCTCAATGGTACCTGGTGACAGGGCAAGAGGCAATAGGCACAAGTTAAAAACCATGAAATTCCATCTGAACACAAGAAAACACTCTTTACTGTGAAGGTGGTCAAACGCTGGAACAGGTTGCAACAGTTGTGGAGACTCCATCCTTGCAGATAACCAAAACCCATCTGTACATGGTCCTGGAGCTGCTTTAGCTGACTCTGCTTGACCAGATGATCTCAAGACCTCAGCAATTCCATGATTCTATAAGCTGGGCTCTCAGTTATTTTAAACAAAACAAAAACACCAAATATACAAACCCCAACAAAATACAGACTATATTAATCTTTCAATCACTATGAAAGACAGATGTTTGTCTTTGAAACAAGATTTCTCAACTCAGACATCTTCTTTATCTAGATATCATGATCAATTCATCTAATCTTCTCATCTATATTTGAAAATTTAGATTTCTTAATTATGTCATTGTTATAAAAAATGTATTACTGCATTTCTTAAGTATTATAATAAATAATAGAATGAAGGTTACGACTTAGATGTTTTTGCAGAAGCAATGGAAAACAGACAATAGTATCATAAAAAGCTTCATGCAAGACTTGCTTAATAACACCAAAAATCACAATGTAAGTATATTCATGCTTCAGGAAAAAATATATTAACTTCTGTCAAGATAAAGGGCAACAAATCTGGAAAGAATAAAGATGCCCTTAAGAAGTGCATAAAAGTAGTGTTAAAGGCAACTCCTGTTTAAGGCAAAGCAAGTTACTGTTCAAGAGCAAATGAAAACCTAGTCACAGCCAGGGTACTATTTAGAAAATATTATTTAGCTAGTGAAAGAACAGAAATAACAAGACGCTAAGTTTGAGTTGTATTGAATATTCTCCTTTATTATCTCTCAAACTGTTGAAGAGATAGTCAGATGACTCCAAGACTTCACAGTGTGCCTTAAAAACTGCCACTTCTCACTTCAAAGTTAGTCAATTGTCAAGCTGAGATGAAGAAAAAGAGCTTGTTCACATTTCTTGTCTAGTGCAATTGAACGTAAAATAAATTAATAGTTGTGTGAAAACAAAAGCTTTCACAGGCACTGATTCATTTGGTTAAGTATCTGTAGCATGATCACATATGCTTATCGTAGCTTACTATGCTTCATTTCAAAATTCTCTTAATTGCAAGTCATTCATAAGAAGCTAGTTTAAGAGTATTTAAGTTAAAAATTCCCTCTTCACCAGGTAATTATAAATATTTTTTCTCAAAGACCAAAATGGCTACATGAAGACTTTCAAAGGAGGCTAAAGTTAAACTTTGACACATTCAACTTCTCCAAAATGTATTCACTGGTTCTCTAACTCCATGGAAGAATAATGGCATAAATAATACTGAAAAAAAATGTAAGCTGTGTGGTTATTGGGCTGCTTCAGATAAAGAGAACAAAAGAAATCCCAAGGGAAGGGTTACAACATAAGCACGTTACTCTGCTTTGTGACAGCAGTAGATAGAAGCTTACTTTATGCCTCACATTTCTGCTTTATAACATTTGTGGAATGCATAAGCAAAGATTTTTTAAAGGGAGAAAAAGTATTTTGGTACAAGTACTGCTTTGAGACATAAGTAAATCTATTTTCTCCTTTTTTTCTTGACAACTAACAAACAATAGTTTTGGACTTGGATCTCTAAACTCTGACGTAACTCTCCATCTATCCATCCATGTCTCTTGTGGGTTATCCCGCTCCTTTACTCCTACTTCCACTCTTTTCCTGTGTTTTCCCACCATCCATTCCACATCAATCTGCTCCCACAGAAATGTACTTTTGTTTCTCTCATTCACAAAACCACAAATCTTAGACTTACCTACTTCTCCAGTTTTCCTCTTTCCCTCATTGCACTGAACATACTGTCTCAAAAAAAATGCCTTTACTGATTCATCTACAGCTATGTGGCATCCACCTCCTACCTATGGAAAATGTTCTCAAAAATGCCCTAAGAATATTACTTGAATACTACTACTCATGAGCCTACTTGGTGCCTTGGAGATGGCCACTCCTAAAATCCTTCTAACATCCCCCTAACACGTTAAACTTTACCTTCTTTATGCTTTCCTTCATTACTTTATATCACTATATACTGAGTTTTCCCTCACTGAGATGCCTTTTGCTACTCTACATATTTTCTTTATGTGGCATCTTCTGCTAAAACAAGTAGAGTCTTATATGGTGAGTACATACAAACCTCCCTCACTGTTGCTTACTTATTACACAGTCCTACAGTCTGTTTCTGACACTTGTTTCCAAGACCCTACTATCAGTTCAAGCCATAAGGTAGCTTGAAATGATAAAAATCACACTTTTGAAAGATGAAAACATTTTCACAAAGCACAAGATGCAATGTTAAATGAAACTCTTGATCCTTCTTCCTTAAATTTTCTCAACTACTGTACCCTCTGGTATTTTAACAGTTTTCTTTACATTAATCAAATCACATGACTCGGGAATCACTCTTAATCTTTCTCTCAGATTAGGAAAAAGAATGCTTCAAGCATTCAGGATCTTTTTCCATAAATTTGTAAGGTACTAAAGCGTGTGCAGCCTTTGAAAATTCAGTATTCTGATCTGATCACCCTAACTCCTCCTCTTCCTGAGTTTGTTATAAGCTCAAATATGTCTGCACGTAGCCATCCAGTTTGTTACTAAACTCTCCCTTTCTCTTCTGTTTTCTCAGTCACATCAGGCTCCACGTTTCCAATATTATCTTCAATAGCCTATAAAATCACATCCCTCAGAACTTACTTCTTATGCCACCAAATGCCTGACTTCAGTTAGGTCAGGCTCATTAAGTTTCCTGGAAGCAAATCTGAAGTCTCTGCCACGTAATTCATTACCAGTAAAATTTTCTCTTTGATGTTCTACATAATTAATATCTTAAAAACACTTCTGAAGACCCTCAGTACCTCACCTATACAGGAGATAAAGCATGTGAACTGAGAATTCATTGCCATTGCACCTAATGCTTTCTAGATTCTAAACAATCCCAAAAATACATTTCCTGTGGAAAACCAGTAATTAATAATAATAAAGCATAAAAACTGATGCCATAGAGCATAGAGCAATGCTTAAAATAAAATTAATGAACAGAGATTTTGTAAAGCAATGCTTAAAATAAAATTAATGAACAGAGATGCAGAACACCACTAGAGGGCTCTAAATCCTTTAATAACTGTATGTATTTTGGCAGATGAAAGGAGATCCCTATGACATGTTTTATGCAGCTCAAAAACTTGAAAGGTTCATAAACTGTAAAATCTAAATCCCCAAAATGAGTATAAAAACCTTTTCCTGAATGCAATTCCAGTCTTTCTCTAAGAAAAAAACAGTTTGTGGGACACTGTTCTGCAGGTCCTTTCCTCTGGAAGTTTTGCAACAGGATTGATGACTGACACCTTTCAGAGGCAAGGATTGCAATTGTATTTCTTACTTTTCATTAGTAACTCCATGCACAGAACTAGCTCAAGAATCTCTGCATCATAAGGAAAAAACAAAATTTTCCAGCCATTCATTCCCAAGGAAAGGCAGGGGCACATAGTTCTCAAAGCTGTAAATGAGAAAAAGGGCTTAATATTGTTCAGTGGGATTTGGAGGAAATTGTGGAAAACGAGCTTACTCTCCCTCTCACCCTACATCACTAGCCAGCCCCTTTACCTTCACAAGAGGCAAAAGCCTCCTATACCAACCAAACCACCTTTGCAGAACCAAGCAGAAGCCATGCTCACTCTCTCTGTGCAGCATCTCCTTCCCACAGTGGGAGGGGAAGAAATCACAAGATTACGCTGCAGTCTTAAACTCTCCAGACTAAGCATAGGCAAATTTAACAGTGAGACCATGGTGGTTTGCCACCAATGCAATCTACCCCACTAGGAAACAGACATTTTGTTCATTCAGCAATCCAGCCTTGTTACACTCTCATGGTATCAGTGATGCCTATTTAGAAGTGTAATTTAATAGCAATCTTGCATAAAAGCTGAGGATCAGAGCAGGTATGTGCTTTGGAAAAGAAATTGAAAACGGCAGGTTCCCCGTGTACGTTTTGGGTACAAGTTAGATCTTCTGCAGAAATGCTTACTATGGCCTAAACAGGTCCAAAATTAACAATTCTATCACAATATAAAGCAGGAAAATTAATCATTTATTAATCAATATATTGATAGGATAAGGTTTAGAAACATTTCTCAAGTTTTCCATACTTTGCTGAGAATATAAGGATGTAAGCTTCAATTTCACCTTGATTATTCCATGTTTCCTATCTCCAAATGAACTTCTAGAATATGATGGCAGAGGGGTTATATCTATTATGCTACCAGTTCCTTTCTATATGTGTAGTTAGTGCTCTGGAATGAGAGTAAAGTACCAAGAATATGCCTCTCATGCTTCATGTTAAAACTTGATCTCAGCATGACGGAAAACTTGTTTTAAAAGCCAAAATCTAAAAGAGAATTTATTTTATTTGTTCATTATATCTCCTGATTTCTTTTACTTTCTTAACATTCTGTATTCTCCATACATGTAACCATACATGTTTTTCCCAGACATAAGACCACCATATATTGAGCAAGATTATAAACATGTTTTCCCGATTTTCTGTATTTTATGGTTGTGTATTGTAGCATTCACAATGCTGATTTAAATTACTTAAGCTTTTTGTTTGTTTGCTTCATCTGAACTATGAAATCTACAAAATGAAGAGTGAAAGGAAGTGCATGAAACATAGAGCAATATACCACTAATGTAAAAATGTTTTGTTTTGTAATTCTTCATTTGAAGCCACAGGACAAGAAAAAGGAAACAACAAAGTAAGATCAAAAGAATCTAAAAAATATAAGATGGAGATGGCCTGTTAGCTTTGGAGATACAGTACCCATTCAGATTGTTTTATTGGACCAACAAATCTAGTAGTGGAGTGGAATATTCTCTTTTTCTTTTTTTTTTTTTTTTTGAGATGGGCGGGGAAGGAGGGAAGGGAGGCACATGCAGATGGGGACAGGAAGAGAGAGAGAGAGAAGAACAAACCAACAAAAATAATTACCATGATCTTGATCAGGAGCTTCCAGGTTGTAACCATAGCCAAGAAGGGTGCGGACTGCTTCCCGAAGACTGTCTTTGTTTGACTTCTTTGTCCGATCATCCAAAAGAGCATAAGGTACAAGGCGAGGATTTCGTCGATTTTTCACATCCTACACGAGTACGAAAAATCAATATTATCAATTCAATTTCAGAAACTGTGCTTTGTCTTAAAGACAAAATTGTGCTAAAGCAGCAGTATAAAAATTACTATTTATATCATCTGAATGTATGGAACTGCAAATACAGCAAGGATTCAAAGAAGTTGCAATACTCTGGAAACTAGTAACAACACTGAATTTTCTAAAAAAGCAAGTTATACACACACAAATGAAACTGCGTGGCTTTTACCTGCTTTAATTTCCCATCAAATTTACTTAATGGGACAGCAATACAGACAGCAAGAATGATAAATGCAAAGAATTTGACTGAAAAATCAAAGGGATTATATTTTATACAGTTCATGAAGCAGCTACCATAACAAGAAGCTGGCACATAACTAAAGCTTAGAGTCATTCCTGTACCACAAATACATAGGTTTTTTTTTAATTATGGCACTAAAAAAAGAGATATAAAAAGTCAAAGAATGAACAAGAAATAAACAAAAGTACAAGATAAAACACTACTAATAAAAAATATTGATGTGTATAATAATAAACAATAAATAGTAAAATACTTAATAAACCTGTGCTTTACTATGTTAAATACATGTATTTTTTCTAAAATACAGGGTCTTGTAAAAATATGGTTAATATGCTTTATGTGGACAATTTTTGAAATACGTAATTTTTTGAAACCTCCAGCTGAAATTAATGTATTGTTAAGGTTAAAATGCTATATGTTAGGTTTATTAACGGAAAATTGATTAGGTTTTCCTCTAGTGCAAAATTATTTTATTAGAAAGCATTGTTTAACTGGATTATTTGTATGGCTAGGATAATTTTTAGTGACTAACAGAATTGCTTTCTTG
The DNA here is from genome assembly GCF_001431845.1 of Calidris pugnax. NCBI lineage: Eukaryota > Metazoa > Chordata > Aves > Charadriiformes > Scolopacidae > Calidris > Calidris pugnax. The sequence goes on from NW_015090922.1 coordinate 23,969,035, forward strand.
TCTACATTTTCTTCTTACATTCTGTCAGCACTTGTTAGCAGTGAGAGAAACCTACAAAGAACTCTACATCTTCCTAGTACCTTATTTAAAAAAATAATAATTAAAAACTGGGTATGTAGTCTTTACTACAGTGTGAAAACCACTGTCTATGTGGTTTTCATTCTACCTTTGCAGGCAGAAAAAAAATACTTGCACACGTCTTTTGTTGTCCTTTAACTGCTTAGATACAAGGCTACCTGCCTTTTGCCTCATTGTGGTGAGCAAACATTGAAGTGCAGCTATTAAGCAGTGCTTGATGATATCTGGTCCTACCAGTGATCCTTCTAGGAGAAGAAATATTACAGAAGAGGCATTACCTATATGCTAAAAGGGCTAACAGAAAGATAAGATAATGCATTGCTGAGGACACATATTTCTGCACCATATCAGCTCTAGTTATGTTCAGTGGGAAGGAACAGGGACAAGGCCAACACAAGGACCATTTGAACTACTTCCCTTATTTAGTCCAAACACTGAAGTTGACATCCCCCTTTTTCCAATATATAATTTGGTAGATGTGGGAAAGAGCTGCTTCCAGACCAGAATGGACCACAAAAATGTTGAAGTAAATGTTAGAAGAAATTATTATTTCATATAATAATAATCACATTAACATCAGAGATGAAACACCAATTCTTTATCTTGGAAAGGACATAAAAAGAAAAATAATTAATAATTTCCTCTGAAACACTGTCTGTCTAAAAGATATTATGAAGTACTGTCTTTAAAAATATGAAAGAGAAGTTTGGAATAACAATTACGTAACTTCTTATGCACTATATACAGTTAGACTAATGCACTGGTAATTGCCATAGCAACCATTAACACACATTAACTGGCAGACAGCTGATAACAATCTATGATAATGAAATATAGTATCGGTGCTTTTAAAAATGCCTAAGCACAAAATCAGAGTGACAAAAAAGAAATCATAATTATTAAACAAACTCAATTTTACAGATTTTTTTCCATGCGTCTAATTTTATTTAGTATTATGATCTTTTTCACCCATTCAAGAATCTGACTACTTATTTAAATATGAATATAAGCAGGCATTTTTCTCTTAATAATTCTGGTTTTTTTTCCCCTATGATATGTCTATCTAAATTTTTAATGTTTTACTTATTCCTGAATTAAGAACTGTAATTGTTATAGACATCGTAAGTTTTTTGTACTAACAATCTCCTGCAACTCTGTGGTTTAAATGTAGCTAATCAAAGGAATGATCCTATACTGTGATTGAGCTTTGCACAAACAAGTCAAAAAGAAATCTGATTAGCTAGAAGTAATAATTTTTATTGAGTACAGCTGCAATTCATACGTAGACTTAATTCTTCCTATTCATTACAGAAAACTTATTGTTTTCTATTGTAGACTGTGAAAAGAAGGAAAACTCAGCATAAGGGTATTTTTTTTTGCCAGAATTTTCCAGGTTTGACAGTCTAATGCTTCACCAGAAGACTGTGTTTTGTGTGGACTTTTCTGCCAATTCCTTGTTTGTAGAGTCATTAGAAAGAAAAAGACTTGTTAACAAGATTCTGTTTCATATGGTTTGAGATAGGTAACATACGTGAAGTTCATATAATTTATAACCTATTGTATCACAGGGGAAAAAAAAAAAGCCTATCCACTTTATTAAACAACTTTGTCTTCATTTAATGTAACACAAACATTGCATTAGTTATTTAGAATTTAATTTGGAACTGCTTCAGTAAAAGAATTGCAACCTTGAAAAGCTGGAATGCCTGGCAGAATGTACCCTGAGTGTAAATGGAAGGAACTCATAATAAATAATGTTAAACCTGAGTGATGTAACACTGACCATGAAAACTCAGTATTACTTTATCTGGTGTACACTGCAGATTTTGCTATATATAGCAAATGATAGACAAAGAATTACTTACATCAGCACATACATACTTATTTGTAGGGTATACATGAATTTGAAATAGGTGATAATTGGTCAACAATAGCCCTAATTAAATATACCTCCTAAAAGTAATAGAAAAGAACTACAGAAAAAATACCTGTACACACAACCCCCAACAAATATCAACAAGCTTTTTAAAACTTCCATTACAGGTAATGAACACTGCTGCAAAATAATTCACAGAGGAAACACTCTGGGAGCCAAGAGGTGCAGAACTGCATTCATTCCTTCAGTGAGTACGTGACATGTAGATAACTGATCTAGTGCACTGAAACTAGCAACTGTCTTGCAGCTTGTGTAGACAGACATCATGTAAGAGTAAGAACAAAACAAGAGAGGAGTGCCCAAACTGTCTACAGCAGCATAGAAAACCATAGTAAATTCCATAAGCAACTCTTAAGAAGAACGTATTAAGAGATACATTGAGTGTAATGAAGTTGTACTATTCAGAAGTAATTCAGTAACAAAAACCAAAGCTTCACATAAACCTCTAAAAGACATCTGAAATGATAAAGAATAATAAAGTTCTCATAACTATAAATGTGATACTGCAAACGTATGCTCTGCTGGGCCTTCCCAAAGCATTGAGAAGTTCAGGAACAACACAGATCACTAGACCAAAAGGAACAAAAAGACACCAGAAATTTCCATAAATAAGTGGCTATCAAAAAGAAAAATGGGAAAAGACTGAAAAATGAGAACAGATGAGGAAGAAAGTAGGAAAAACATGATAGTAATTTAACAGGATCATAAATTTTGTGATTTAAAGTGTTAGAGCTGTACATGTACATATTCTGTATGGTACTGAAATGATTTTGTTCTCATAACCAAGGTTGTTAAATAACAAGCACAAAGCAAACATATTTCAGCACATACTCAGTGAGACAGACCTGCTGTTATTTTCCTAGCTTCATTTGCACCATTAGAAAACACTCATTCCACAGCTGTGAATTGATTCTGCTTGCTGCTGTGTCTGTGGATCCTGCACTTCCACGAAGATTTTTGAGCAATTGCCACAACAAATGCTACTGGTGGTCTTGCCAGCAATGCTGTCACAAACCTAGCTCAGTGTGCCACTGTGTGAGTGTTCAGCATACACTCTGTGAACAGTATCATTTACCTACACATACGTTTCGTATCTTGTTATCCAGAGGTCTAGCTTTTCTGCATCTATCATGGCAGCTCGTGTTTAACCATAAACCATTAAAATTAAAAATTAATTTATAGGGGGAAAAGGAAAAATATAATTCTAAACTGTTATTTACAAAGGAAGTAATTTCAAGATTCTAGAACTGGAAAGCACAATAAAGTCTTCTTGAAGCCATATTCTTGGACATGTTAACAAATAATCCTAAATTTATCCACCCAAAGCAGAAGTTGTATTGCTAACCTGGCATTCTAGCAGCTGAGTTCTGTCCTTAGAAGTATGTATATCCTTAGAAATACATGTACAGCTTCCACCATCTTTGCTGAGGACTGTACCCATATGGAATGCCTGGCAGGATGTGCCCTGGCTATAAATTGAACTAATATATCAGTATGAGTAATGTCACATGTGAAAGTTTTTACAAGGACAAGATGCCTTTTAATGCATATTTAATGAGAAAATATGTGACAAGCTTTCAACTTGTGATTTTTCCCATAGACCCATATTTCCTTTGCTTGAATTTCCAGAACAGTGCCTCTCTTGCATTACAGCACTAGGCAGTCTAAGATCAGCTCCCAATCGAATAGTGATTTCATACACTTTCTACAAAAATCTAAAAGAAGTAAGATCCTGACTTTAAAAGACCAAACTGTCTTGCATTTTATACCAAAGAGATATCAGACTTGATAATTGCTTTACAATCCTGACTAATTTTCCTCGGAAAGGAAGCACAGAGCATCTTTTTTAAGATGCTGTTCACACAGTGGGAAGAACTTTTTACGTTGCTGATTTTTATAACCAATTGTTAAATCTATGAGGTTTGTAATATTTTTTTTTAAAATATAAATGAGGTTTCTGATTGTTAGGTTCTTCAGCCACAAAACACAATCCAACATGAAGAGAAAGTAGGACACCCTTTGAGTAAGGGTGACAATGCACATAAGCAAAATTTGAAAGTCAGAATCTGTGGCTGCGACCCTCACCAACAGGGGGGAGACCTAAGAGTCATATATTCAGGAAGGGGATGGCTAATGTACCTGAAATTATCTTCATTTTCTTTCTGATCTCTAAGCTTGCCTCTTTTATCTTGCCTTTCTATCTTTTCCTTATGTATATAAAAGTTGGGATTCTCCTGTATACATGACATCACAGTATTAAGAATGTCAACTGATACTGTAAGTTCATAGATAAATTGTGTGAGTTCTTAATATTTTCTGTTTGATTGTGAAGATGTAGTCACGAATGCATTCTTTTATATTTCAGTGCTGTTTTTCAATCAGCTTGTAATGAAAAAATCCTTAAAAATACCCCCCACTAAAACCTCAGATAATTATGATAGGACATAATGTCAAAATCTGTACACATTTAAACAAAAGCCCCCTCATAGCACAAATGTGATTGTTTTAATTGTGTTACACTGAGACTATATTGTTCCTTTGCCGGGACATATCTCCATTATCTGTCTTTGATCATTTACCTTTTCCTGAGTTCAGAGACAACCAAACTGCAGACAATGACATTCTGCCTTAAAGGGACACTGTCAAGTATTCTCATACTTATTTTGTGCTTGGTTTCCATTTACCCCTGTTATTTAATACGTTCTTTCAAGAGGAAATCTGGGGGTTTTCCTACCTGTTTTCTTCCTTCTGCTCCCTTCATGGAGCAATAAACTACTGTGAGTTTATCCTACTAAAAAATACTTACTTGTTTGTGATCAGTGTCATCACAGCTGTCAGCACAGTTCTGAGAACAGGATTTATTAGTTAACTTGTGCTCCCTCTGCTGACTGGCTTGTTGGCTCTGCAGCAGCAGAACAAAAATACTGTGTATAGTCATGCATAAAAAGCAGCTACCCCTTGTTAAGAAAAAATCCTGAGAAGCAGTGGTGGATTTAGAAGAAGAAAAAAATCTAAAACTTGGAAGAAATTTTCCCTACCAGATTATCACAGGAAAAAAATGGTTTATACATGAACTACTTGACAGTATCCCTTTAACTTTTCATATTCTATAATACCAAAATGCAGCGGTACTCATGATGGAACAAACCTACGAGATCATCTAATGCATCCTACAGCCACAGCATGACTGCTGTTTCTAACGTATTACACAGTGATTAGTTCACCTACTTTCAAAGCTCTCAAGTTTCTTTCCCTTAGGAAACTATTTCATAGCTCTGAAAGATCTCTTTAGAGTATAACAGCATAACATCATGTCACATGACTGTAACATGTCACAGTAGTATGATGGGATGAGAAAATGCAGCCCATGAACCAAACTTTGGAATCAAGCAGAAGCACATAGCAGTGTGGACAACAGCTGGAAGCTTGCCATGTGATGTGTACATCAGCTAAATGAGAAGCATCTTTGCACTGCACCCAGAAAGGAGCACCTTGCTATTCTGCTCTCTTTTTTTGATTTTTAATGAACAGTATTTGTTATCTGCACACTGTAAGCACTCCTGCAACTCAGTTGACTGTCTTCTCTCCAGAAGAAAATAAACATAACTATTTGAAAAGAGAAAAATAATTGAATTAAGAGGAAATCAACATCCCAAGCATGGCAGTTTCTACAGGACATATTATTGGTGGGAAAGTTTTCATCATTAACCTGCTTGATCATACATGAGACTACTGTAATTTATCTGCCAAGAATAAGGGAGTAAAGTATACAGCTAATCTTGTTGCTTTGTTTTCAGAAGGACATGAGTATTCCTGAGCTTTTGACGATCTTAACAACCATCCTCTGTTGAAAGTATAACTATGACACTGTTCACCACTGCACATTCTCAACAGCAGTGCTCCTCCATTCAGCACACAGAAGTCTTCTGTCAGTTTGAATGTATTAGACCAAACAAAATATTTGGATGTTTAAAGCAGAAGCACCCAAGACTGCAAAACCCCACTTAAGTGGCTTTCCAACCCAAATGCAATCAGCTTTGTAGGTAGTTAAACTTTCTACTTTTAAACCCACAGGTTCTTCTTTGCATGCCCATAATTGTCTTCGTCTTGGTAGGGAAGAACAGTTCAATACTGATCATACACCTCAGCCCAGTCAAGATTTAGAGTAGAAGCGTTTCTCCAAGTCTCCTTCAGAGCACAACCTGGTAGTCAAAATCACAGCCTGATTCACACTAACTGCTTAAAAAATCTCTGAAAACCTAACTAGGAGCCACCATTTTACTTTAAAATTTAACAGGTATAAATGATAATGATAACCTGTTTATAAAACAACTTGTCCTTTGCCATCAAAATGGATTTAGATACCTAATTCCTATTTGTCCATTTAGATACCTTTGAGGATATAGGTGTCAACTTTTAAAACACTCATGTAGAAAACAGGTAATGCATAGTTCAGTAATTGCAAGACTAAGGAGTTAAAAAATACACTGCTATCTTCCATAAATTTTCTCGCACCAGACTATAAATTGTAATAAGTAAGCGTAGATTTAATTGGCATGTTGTGCTTTGTCACCAAGCAAGTAGGGCATGTATGGGGAATGGAGGCTAGGGGAGGCCTGGGTTCCAAGGCTGGCCCTCAGGACAATATTTTAAGAGTCAGTAGACAAAATAAAGAGAGCTGTTCAGTGGTTAGTCCTCTTTCTTCTGCTCTCTCCCAGTAAGTCTCAAAAAACAGTGCCACAACATTTTAGATTCGACAGTAAGGTCGGGCTCTTACCCTGGGCATAGCACTAAGAACCTAAGACAGACTTCAGGATTCTTCTGACATTAAGTTGCAGTGTTTAATTTTAGGTTACATCCCTTATGAGGTTTGTCTAACAAATTTTTCTATTATATTTCCTTTAAATCAAATCTATGGCCTAGGGCAACTTCACTGCTTTTTGGGAATCCCAATAAAACTAATGATTGATTACTGTCACATCAAGCCTTGTCAAAAGTAGAACCTTCTGTATAAACAGGCACATCCAAACATACATAAAGACAGTGTATAAACACATTGTGTAGATGTAAAAGGAGAAACTTTTTTTATTTCCACCCACTCCCACTACATCTTTTGCTTAACATTCCCAACACAGTGACAGTGAAAAAGTTTTTGATGCTATCGTTTAATTGCCTTTTTGACTTGGTATCTCACTAATGCAGAAATTAACTGCAACTAACAATTTAACTGCAAATTCACTCCAGTAATTATGACAAAAATTATTTGTGTGTTGTTTTTTTTTAATATACAGATACACAGAGTAGGTTAAATTGTCTTCAAGACCTAAGGAACTTTATTTACTATGTATGAGTTGTGGGGTTAAATTTTCCAATGCTAGTTGGAAACACAATAAGTGAAGACATGCATTTGATTCCAGAAACACCTTAACCAATAAATTTTGTTGCAAAACTAAAATTAATTTTGGGATATGTAACGATTCTACATACAAAGCTGTAACTATTTCCCAACTTTCATTCATTTCAAATCTGATTGGCAAGGCCCTCTATTGAAGATGTTTGGCTTCTGTAGAATAATATATGGGAGGCATGGTATAAATTATTGAGTGCATTCTTTAATATATCAGAAATATTTCTTTTGAGCATCTGGAGACATACTGTTTCTCATTCTAGAAATGAATTGTGCACTGCCTCCATAAACACAGGATTGAAATAGTGGGTTCAAAATGAATTTAATTTTGGGCCCCCTACCACAAGAGGGACATTGAGGTGCTGGAGCGGGTCCAGAGAAGGGCAACGAAGCTGGTGAGGGGTCTGGAGCACAAGTCTTACGAGGAGAGGCTGAGGGAACTGGGGTTGTTCAGTCTGGGGAAGAGGAGACTGAGGGGAGACCTTATCGCTCTGTACAAGTACCTGAAAGGAGGCTGTAGAGAGACGGGGGTCGGTCTCTTCTCCCAAGTTACAGATGATAGGACAAGGGGTAACGGCTTCAAGTTGCGCCAGGGGAAGTTCAGGTTGGATATTAGGAAACATTTCTTTACTGAAAGGGTTATCCAGCATTGGAATGGGCTGCCCAGGGAGGTGGTGGAGTCACCATCCCTGGAGGTATTTAAGAAACGTGTAGACATGGTTCTTCAGGGCATGCTCTAGTGCCCAAGATTACTGGTTTGTGGTGGGGTGCTGTGTGGGTGGGTGATGGTTTTTTGGTTTGGAGGTTGTTGTTGTGTGTTTAGGTGGTGGGAGCTGGTGTTGTTGTGGTTTTTTTTGGTTTTTTGTTTTTGTTTTTTTTTCTTTTTCTTTTTTTTTTGTGGTTGGACTCGATGATCTCTGAGGTCCCTTCCAACCACTACAATTCTGTGATTCTGTGATTCTGTAATCCATTACCCCTACCTGACAAGAGAGAATCATCACTTCCAACACTTGTCATGATTAATATTCTATCGGAATTGTTAACAGTACTTTAAAGGGTCACCTTCCCTTATTCAAAGATGCAGTATTGGGAGAAAATTTAATCCTGCTGTAGGCAAGGGAGTTGCACAACCACTGAATTATCTTCAGTGTCTACCTAGTAAGGGATATTGCATACATTCCAGTCTGCAAACACAAGAATTAGCTTATTGTCTACCTAGACCCAAATACAGAACATAGATTTCCTAAACAGTTTACAAAGTACCAAAATGAGAACTTTATAGTAAGATACTATAATGGACAATGCTGAAATGCTATGCAGCATATAGTTTGTCACTTAAAAGTACTTTGTCAGTATGTGATGGGGTGAATGCAAGTGCCTAACTTCATATATATAAAACCAAATGTATTTAATTTTTTATACAAAAGCTTTGCAAATAGAGTGAGTTTTGGTCTTGTAAAAAACAAAATTTGAAATGTGCTAAACTGAAACATATAACTTCAATTTTTGTCAAAAACAAAAACACTGTAGGCAGGAAAGAGTGTCTACCTACAAAACAGCTGTTTCTCATTTTTGCAAAAATAATGATCTTTTATGCCCAGTGCAAAAAACCATTAAAACTCTTTTTGTTTTCCCCCAAGGGGTGAATTTTCCTAAAATTTCACAGTGATATGCTACCAGACATTTATTAACAGAGACACTTTTTTTTCTATATAAAATTCACAAATAATCACAAAAGGAATAGAAACTATAACTTCTATGGGAAAATTGATATAGTAGCTGTCTTGAAAAATAATAAATTAGAATCATTGTATTGCCAATTGATTCTTTTTTTAAAGAAAACAAAGACCCTGAGTTTTGCTGTTAACAATCCACCATGCTTAATTTTCACTCTGCTTCCTTGCAACACATTGTGATACCTACCACGTAGCATTCCCATTCACTAAAACAAAACCATTGAAGTAGGACTGGAACGTGGAGACTGATATAACTACTCTCAGTTAAACATGGCTTCTGCCAGAAATACAACATATTAGCAAAGTGATTACTAGAAGTTTACATTCTGATTTTCCTGGATAAACAAAATTATTCAATTCCCAGAACCGCAAACATTTAAATGATTCCCCCACTGAAAGTCAATGTTTACATTTCCTAAAATACTAGAGCATATTAGCTTCCTGCGTGCAATTTTCTCACACTGAGATCCAGACAGCATAGAAGAATACACCATCATTTTTTTAATACTGCTTGTAAAAGAAGAGTCTCATACTGCTAGAAGATTTAGCAGGATTACTTTAATTATGTAGTTTTGCTTTCTTTGACTGACAACCTCGCATTCATTAGCTGCTTCTTCCTGCTTTTGTAACCCCATTATCCCCATTTAACTGTGAAGTATCTCAGAAGATAAATGCCTTTTCAAATGACTGAAGTTAGCACTTACCTGCTGGATACCGTATGTCCAGCCTTGCCTTATACGGTCCCTTGCCCACACATTGTGAGCATTCTCTGCTAGTTTATCCACCATAGCTTCTTGAGAGGGGGTCAGTTTGATAAAACTCAGATCCATGGGAGCAGGCTTATATCCACTCAACAACTGGTAGCTGTCAAAAAACACACAACTTGCAGTTACTTTTCAGTAAGAAAAAAATTAATAGAACCACAAAGAGAAGAAGTGACATTTATGCAATATATGTATATAAATAATCTGTTTTGGAATGTAAGGATACTAATGCACTGACATTAGATTTTGCTTCAAGCTAATTGCATCTTTATGGGATGGAGTAGCTGGTAGTGTAAGCGACACAAAATGTTCTGAACTAAAAACGTTTTAGAAGTATTTTAGTTCTTTCATATATTCAAAGTAGTAGATTAATATGTTGCTTACCTAAACACTTGTATGAACATTATTACAGTTACCTCTGAGAAATATATTCTGAAAATATATTCTTCCTATTACTTATAGAGATGTGAGAGATAGAGTAGATCATATATGATCTTGAGTAAGCCATTTGAAGTCTGTTTAATAAAAGTTTGTCTTTACAATACTCTGTACCTTAACTATCCTTGAAATCATAAATGTTTGAAATTTAAGCATGACATAAGAACACAAAGACAGCTTCCTCACTATTTTTAGCACTCCTAAGAATGAAGTGTTGTTTACTCTGACGAAGCTGTTCCCATCAAATTAATTATAGTCATCTCACACTTTACTTCTGGCCAAACCTTCTTCAGTGAAGGATGTAACGCATATGGTGATGCATGCCAATGTGGTGGTGGACATTGCCTCAACTGATGAGGGAATGTGCAGAGGAAGGGGAGGAGGAAGAGCAACAGGGCCACACTGAGTGTCGGCAGTGGGGTCTGAGGGGCAGCCCCTGTGAGGAACAGCTGGGACTGCCCTGAGCCTGGCACAGCTAGCTCCAGCTGGCTCCAACCAACCCATTGCAGGCTGGTGGCCCCTCTGGGAAAGCATTTTTAAGAAAGGGCAAAATGCTGCACAGGCAGAGAGGAGTGAGGAAAAAGGTGTGAAAATGTGTAAAATAGCCCTGCAGAAACCAAGGCCGGGGGAGCCCCAGGTGCTAGAGCTGGGGCTTCGTGCGGGCCCAGGAGAGACCAGGCCGGAGTTGGGGGACATGCCCTGAATATCCCAGAGTATTTCCCCTCCAGCACACTGACAAACAGAGTGCTATTTTGGTCATAACAGAAGTGGTCTGTGGAAAATATCCAACAACATTCTCTCACTGAAATTATACGTGCTGGGGTATTTAAAGAATGGCTAGTTTAAATAATTGTCTAATTTTTTTCCAAACAACTTTGTCATTTTCTTGTATTTTCTTTATTTGGACTAACAGAGAGAAATCCAGAAAAAGAAACAGTATTTATCCCCATTCATATTCTAAAATATTAAAAAATTTTAATTAATTCTCTTCTGTGATAACTATTCTAAAACCCATTTAAACAAATCATTGGTTGAAAACAATAATTGAAAACAAGCAAGTATTTAAGGGGAATTATCATCTATAAACATGAGGTTGAACCATCCTTCAAAATTATCACATTAAAAAAAAAAGTTTCAATCTGAAAACAACAATTCAAGAACATCAATCTAACATCAACCATTCATACAGTTACCAATTGGCAAATTTCTGTGAGAGACCAAAGCAAGCAGGAGGCAGTCGTGCTGCCATCTCCCATGCGCTGGCTAATTGCCCTCCTGGTTACCTCTCCTCAGGTAGCTGTGAAGTCACTTCCGTGCAATGAGTAAAACCAGCAGTAATGGAAATAGTGAATCATACCGAATTAACACATTCGTCAGGCTGGCAATTATCGTGTTCTTTCCTGTCACACTCCCCTGCACAACTGTTATGTTGTGAATATAAAAGCCACAATGATCACCACTATTTTGATTTAAGAGCAGGGTCAAAGAACCAGGGGTCACAAAGAATGCTCATGATTTTGTCACAGAGGATGTGTACACCTTATTTCAGGATACAAATGAATACTCATAAAGGATAAGTATCAATGGATATCAAGCAAAATAACAAAAGCATATTGTATGTATAAATTCATGTTGGAGATTCATTGTCTTTAGCTGCAGACCAAGGTTATTATTTGAAACAGGTAGCTAAAATTCCAGCTCCTACCCGCTCACCTGCTCATCAGTATCTTACTGGTCCTTCTTGCTCAGTATCTCTGCTGGCCTTATATTAACATTTTTTAAAGTTGTAAATAATGTGATGTGGAATAATTTTCACGCTGAAAATTTAACTGCTTTAACAGCACTTTATCACTATCATATTGATCTGCCACCAATTTATAACAACTATTATGGAATTTTTATTTGTGCCACCACCTAAAGTTACAGAAAGAGTGGTAGTTATGTTTTCACATGATCTTAGTCCACACTCTGCTTTCTTGATTAAAGATCTTCAGCAGTCTACATGAGTCATTTTACAAGAGAAAATTAAACAGTGTGAAAAAAATTTAAGAAAACTTTTTTCTTTTATCTGACAATTTTATTTTCCTTTCCCATTTCATTTAGACTTTTTTTAACCCACATAAACACTAAATATTTAGAATTTATTAAAATAAGGACTTTGAATATTTCAAAGAGATATTTTACAATAAAAGGTTATTGAAGGATACTTTATTCAAAAATCTGAACTAAAATTAAACCAGGAAAAAATTTTATAATAGAAAAAGAATTTCCATGAGAAAAAGTTGTGTTTGTAGTACACTTTAGCTAGTTGTTCAAACTGGTCCAAAAAGCTCTTTTGTGGAGTGATACCATATTAGAAAAGGCAAATCTATGGTACAACTGTCATTTAAAGATGTGATTTACCCCAACTTATAACCAGTGTGCCTGTGATGCCAAAATTCTGTAGGACTGACACAAATATAAACATGTTCTTAGTATTTTACAATCTTTATTGCTACAAGAGGAGGCAGAAAAGAAAAAAAGCAAAGGGTTAAGAAGACAGAAAAAATAAAAATTTCTCAGAAAGCAGAGCAGATGGGTTAATTACATTCAAGTGGTGTCTGTTGCTTTTGTTTTTCATAATAGCATAAAGGTTTTGCATCGAAGATATAAGAGCTTAACAAAATATCATGGGAAAATTCAAAAAGTGTTGGGATAACACATTTGTAGCACTTACAGAAACAAAAATAACTAGCAAACACAAGAAGTGACATCTCTTCTCCCATAAAAAATGCAGCTTTTCACACACCACCTCTTGTAACTTTTTGTTATAGTTAAATCTAATCTAACTGTGAAAGAGCAACCCTTCTCTCCAGGACTGTATCCCACAAAAAGCATGATCTGGCCATATACCTGCACAACATATCTAGATCATGAAGTATTTTCTCTATTTTTCCCCAATAAATATCTGATGGTATTGACAATGTTGCCACAATTATTTTTTCCATTTTACTCATTTCTTCTATCCACTGTATGTACTAGCACTTACCAATGCTTTTAGTCATAACCAAGGAAACTAAATTACAAATTTAAATTCAATAATAACAACACATACAAGCTCTCTCTCATCTGAAACTGTGACCTTTACCCTTCTGGTTTTATACACATTATAATCCTCCTTTAGCCCAGTGAATTTTATACCAATCTAGACAAACCTATAAATGATGGGCCCAAATGTATGATGACCCGCAGGGCTGTCATATGCTTATCACCAACTACAGTTCCATTACTTTAACTATGTTAAAGCTCCCAAATTCTCCAAACCAGGGGGGCACACTGGTACTAAGCAATATGCCCGGGCACCTTGGTTGGGCCATGAGAGCTGGTTTCAGAGCTGCAGTAGTGGAGGCCACAATACCATACCAGCCTGAGCCCAGTCCTGCCAATGCTGTTGCCACTCAGAAAAAAGTCAGGTAGCTATACCAGTTCTCTCCAAGTCCTAGGTGGCCATTCTAGGACTTTCAAACGGGTTGCAGCACAGCAAAACACATTGACAAGTTTGCTGTAAAAATTCTTTATGAAGTTTCTGCAGGACGCTCCAGATATATAAGAACTACATAATAATGAACACCTGACATTTCAACAAATCACAGAAGACCTAAACTTTGTCTACATATCAGATCATAAACATCTAAAAGAAAAGGCATGGATGAAGGCATGTATAAATTTCAAAGAATTCATATACATCACGCATACCCAAGTACTAATAAAACTAGAAATATAAATATCAAATTGTTAAAATACAGTTCACTTAAGTTGCACTGCCTAATGAAAAGATGCATTTGAATTTCAACTTACTTCTTTGGAAGCTTCATTTTTTTCACTTTTTCTTCAGCCCGTTCATCAGCAATTCCAACATGGCAACCTAATGCCAAAAGGGTTCTACGATACAGAAATCAAGACATAAATTACTGCCAATGTTTCTATATTCAGAATTGTTGCTGGTTATATAAATGGCAATATACAACACATGAGACCTATGGGAATGGCAACAATATAGCATGGAAAGATCAACACCAGCCTTTTTGTATAAGCTTTCTGATAGTGTTAAGAAAATGCCACAAGATGTTCCTAAAAATATGAGTGGACTACTTCAAAATGGAACTATTATACAGTCTATTTCATCTATATGAAGCATCAGTTGAAAGATTCCCTGCCCTTGAAATATATATTTCTACTTTATATACTTATTCATACTGTTTGCATACTCATTCATACAACTTTGTATCAAGATCTTTTTACTTTATGTTGTCTATTTCAAAGCTGATGAAAGTGAAAAGGGCAGGAAACTTCACTTGTTATCCTTAGAATGTGTCGTCTTTACAAAGAGAGGCTGTTATTCAGAGATTTTAATTGGATCTGCATTTTGTTAAGACTTCCTACAGAAGAGAGGACTATCAGCAGAACGCATGATAAGTGTTAGGCCAAAACTGCCATCCTAATGCTCAGTATGGATGTTGTACATTAATACCATTCAGAGAAAAGAATTTAAGCTAGACACTGTGTGTCATGTACCACAGGGTTTCTACCACAGAGCCACTGACCCAGGCAGCCCATTCTGGCCTGCAAGATGCAGCTCATTTCAGAAAATAAACACGCTCTACATAACCTTACAACAGGGTCGATGGTATTAATCGGGTTTCTTATTACTTCAGACCTTTTCCTGTCCTTACAGTAACACTATCCAGCACTATAAATCTTAAATCTCATTCACCTCCAGGATTTGATCTGTAACACATCAATTATCTGTTCCTGCACTTACATTCAACATTGGGTTATCAAATCTTAGTTTCTTTATCCTAGGCGCTTTACTAAAATACTGACATTGAAATAAAAAGAAATTTTGGACAAAAGTTAGAGACCACATTGGAGTCAGATCAGAATTTTCTCAAAATCTGAGGTTGACACCCACATCTTTGATTGAAAGTGATTATGCAGAAGAAAGTACAAGTGTAAACCTTGGACTCCATTCCAGATTTTCACAATGTGAAAGAAAGCTGGAAAACCAGGTTTTTATTTGTTCTTCTCTCCAGTTAAAACAATATTTTCTAGTCTTGCTTTAACTATATTTATTGCTCTTGAACTGACTGGGGGAAAAAAAAAAAACATAAATCTTGCTCTAGCAGTATTTCTCTTGGCAGATAAACCATATGTTTCAAGGAGGTTCTTATAGCACATTTTTAGTGCTAGCTACATGAAATAAATCCTACTGTTTTGTTATGTGAACCCTGATTTAACACAAGATGGTAAAATGAGATACAAGGAAATCAACATGCAGTGGCTGCATCCTGCAAAACACACTATCTGCTAAGAATACTCCATGCAGCTAAATTTCAACAACTGGCATAAACCATACTTGATTCCTATGCAGCTATCACTAACATAAGTAAGAGAACCTATCTAACAGTGGAAAGTGGTACAGAGGAGCCAATCCTTGGTAACCCTAATTTTCTCGTAATGTAAAACAGGAATTTTAACCTTCTATTTTCTCCACCCAGACACAGCAAATTCAAATCAGAGATGGATTAAACAGAGGATAAAATATGCAGGATAAAAAAGCATACCATACTGGTAGAACCTGAAAGACCCCTAAAAGTACTTTGAAGCTAAACAAGAAAACTAAAAGCAGCTGAATGCAATACTCAGCGTAATAGTGATACATGTAATTATCACACACAACTGAGTAAATAGAAACAGGAAAATCAGTCACAAAATAGTAAGCATCAAAAAAAGTACAAAATCAAACCACAAAATACATATACAAATGTGCAGAAACAGTATGACAAAATATATTTTAATCCTATGACATTTTCAGCTATAACTCATTCCCAAGTTTTGACATTTCATACAGTATATCAATTTTATAGTTCATAAAAGTATTCAATCATACTGAAAAATATACAGAGATTCCAATACACTGAAAAGAAATGTTGTGTCTGATAATATGACCCAGAACTTCCTTGCTTTCTGCCTCTCTCATCTACCAGAGGTGGCAGCAAAACTGGCAACAAACCGACAAAAATAACCCGACTTGCAGCAAGAGCTATTCTTTGTGTCTTACAACTACTTCAAGTTTGTTGTATGCAAATTGTAAAGAATACAGCATATAGCTGACTAGAAGAAATTTTAAAAGAAGGATTTCTTTCCCTCTTTCCCATTCTCCTCCATTGAGGTTGACTGCTAGTAGACCAGAAACATCTAGTAAAGAAGTCATCTAAGTAGCTTATAATTCAAGTCATTACAGTATGGATCATCTATAATAATTAGTGCACTAATTTTCCCACCTTTGAAAGCTTGCAGAAATGAACTGAGACACTCATATTCTAGTCCATCAACAATAGATGTCTATGTGATAAATACAACATGATATTGCAAAATTAGAACGGTATACTTCAGAAAACAAGGACTAATACGAGAATGAAATGAAGACTGATCTCACTAAGCATACAAATTTCACAATCCACAGAAAGACTGAATGCTTTAGGTTTTGAATACTATCCATTTAACAAAAGGTTCTCTCTAAAGTAATAAAATTTCTAAAATAAAAGTAATCCATAATTTATATGTTTATAAAGCCTATTTTTTTTTTTCAGGGTTTAAGTTCAGAAAAGCATTGTATTCTGAACCAGTAATCTAAAATTTGTTTAATATTAAGTGAAACATTAGGAGTGTGCATTTAATTCTGATAGTTTGATTTCTATGATGCCTAAGTCATATTATATAGAGTATTCTAGCAAAAGATCCAACAGCAGGGAAAGGTAATGATCTTTTTTTTTTTTTTTTCATAAAGTGGAAAGGAAGAAGATATTTTGGATTCTTAAGCCCAATGTTGTTTTGACAGGGGCCTCAAAAGCTTGTCCTGAAATTCTAATATCTAGCTGAAGACAAATGCAAAATTATTTTCTTGACTCCAATAGAGTTCCATTTATCCCTGAATGCCCTATCTCTGAATAATGCTAAAATATCTGTCAAGAAACTGTTTTACACTATGGATCATAAATATGTTTTTCATCAGGTAATTTACTTACTGTGGGAATGGTGGCTCAGTAAATAGTGCAGGGAAGCTGACTAGAGAAGGACACTATGAGAAATTCTAGCAGGAGTGTTCTACCTAGCATTCTACTATGAGGACATAAAGTCAGTGCAATGTAGTGTTTACACTCATCATATCAGTTTACATGGCATTTTTTTTTAATTATACAGTACAAGTATTCCCAGAAAAGTACTGTCACATGTAGATACTCATCCTCTTTTGAGACCCTGAACAGGAAAAAGCAACTACATTGTAACAAGAAAAAAAAAAAAAAAAAAAAATTTAAAAGGATTAAAAATAAAAGGAAAAAACAATACAATTGTAAAAAAAAAAAAAAAAAAAAAAAAAGATTTCAATGGATTGCAAATAGTAGTGACTGGAGAACTACATATACCACTGGGCATTTATCAGTTTGAGAAATATTTTAATGTTGGCTACATGTAATGCTACTTATGGAAGAAATTACTTATGCTAATAGATTTTCAATGCATTTGCAGTGAAGTAAGAACTCATGCCTGCTTGATTCACAAAGCTGAGATACAGAATTGTATCTTTGTAAGCCAGATAACTAGTTTACTATTAACATCCCACTGGAATTTTCTAGCATTCCAACTGGAGAGCTTCCATGACATTCACACATCTAACCACTCATCCGCAAAAGGAGGGAATGCCTTCTACTGTTTTGTGGCAACATGCACAGATGAAAGAGAAATAGCAGGAAGGGGTCCTAAAGCAAAGCTCAACATTAGTTATGTCCCAAAAATATCTACTGACTGTCAAAGTGTGCTTTATCAATAAAAAAAAAAATTAAAAGCAATTAAACTGAATTCAATTACACCAAATAATAAGCGTAGAGTTTTGTTCAAAGCTTGGATCTATTTCTTTCCTCCACACAAGATGAAAACTGCCTGAGTTGCCATTTCATAATCAGCATTACCACAATAATTCTAAAATTCCACAGATACTAAAATAGACTATCAAACGCATTTTCAATGCCAAATCCATTAATGTACTCACTCCCCCATTTTCATTTTATTACTCTCACCTACATGTGAAACTGTAATTCATATGTCAAATTATAATTCTGGAAATTGCAACTCCCCAGGAAACTCTCACAATAAGCTTCAAAAGTTCCAGCAACTTACTTCAGCGTTTCAAGTGACATTTGCAAGTTATAATTTCTTTCCTGCTCCGGCAATTTTGAGAACTCCACTAAGCATGGGTGTTGTCTTTTGTTGTCATCTCTAACCTGAAAAGGCAGTAAAGAAATAAGCTTAACATGTCTTAAAAACCAGAAGAAATTTAAAAACACTCAAAAAGACAATCCTGCCAGGATTACTCAAACTGGATAATGCTTCAAAACAGAAAGCATCCTGTGTTCTCAGAGCATGATCATTCTGTTCAAGTGAGGCCAATATTGCATTTGCAAATAAACTTCAGATTTGCAGATCTCAAGTGGAATAAATGTTAATTTGTACATTTCAATATACAGATGTTCTCAACAATTACACAAAGTTCAAGAATAGTGCAATCTATATTATATTTTGACATGCAGCCATAAAATAGAACTCATCTTCAGCACCATGTCTGAAAAACTATGCATCCAGATTGTGGGAAATAAGCTAAGTTTTGCTTCAGCTTATTGATGTATCATTGTTAGTGTGATAGTACTAACAAAGAAGCCTTAGTAATAGTAGAGTCTAATAAATTGTATCCAATTAATCCCCAGAAATGCCCTTGGTCTCTCAAGGGATCTTTGTTTGCAAAGCGTTATCTAGGTAAAGAGAAACAAACTGGAACATGGCCTTCAACACAAAAACCCAAAGAGTAGGGGAGTATCCATAAGGCCAAAGAAACCAGTCTGGTAAATCTGCCAAGTAGATGGTAACAAAGACTGTGAAATAACGTGTAGCATAATCAACTAATCAAAGGCGTATTTAGGATAATGATTTCATAGAATAGGTGTGTGTGTGCCTTATATGGGAAAAAGTGCAAAATAAACCTGTAATAGGTCAAGCGGTCGGGAAGAATGTGAGCTCCAACTTCTCAGCCAATGAGAAGGGAGACAGAGACTCAAGCGGCCGGGATAAAGGTATAAAATACCTGAAAGATAAAAGATCATCGTGCATCTATTTTTGGTGCACCCGATTCAGCGCTGTTTCGTATTAATAAATTATTTTTTTTTAACCTTTGCTTCGGTGACTTTGTCCTCTTTAAATTCTAAGATGTGAGTCAGTGTTTCTCACAAGATGGTATAAATACATTGGTATCAATAGTACTGAAGTCCTTACCCTTCTTAATTATTTCCCGCAGTATAACAAGAAGAAAGCAACTGTTCAGTAGTCAAAAATGACTGGAACATTATTTTAGTTTTACTGTAGTGACAGCAGAGTCATGAAGACTATAATTTACAAAATACTACATTTTATAAGCTTAAAAAATTTGATCAAAACCAGTTTTAACCTGCACTAGTTCTATACAGTTTTAGTCTAATACTGGCCGTAACTAGGAAGGGCAACCTGAGAGGCTGGGCTAACTGAACATTCTGCAGCTCTCAGCTTTGCATCTTTATCATGCTAGAGCTCAGTCAACAAAATCTACAAAGATTATGACTTGCTAGAAGGCTTGATAAAAAAATATTAGTTTGGAAATATTAGATAAAAGATCCCAATGAAAGTATTAACATTTGCTCAGTTGAGACTACATGTTGTATTTTGAAACACTTTTGTGTCCATCTTTCATGGACTACAAGCTCACTGTTTGTATTAATCGTTAAAGCTGCAAAGTGAAAGTTATTGAAAAACACTACTATCAATATGCTCTGATCAAGGGAAAATGGAATGTGAACAGCTGAAGTTAAAAAAGTCTAATTGTTATACTTTTTTCAACTTGATCTTTACTCATTTGGTGAATACAAGATGACTTTTAAATTATTTTAGTCAAAAAGGACCAGGGCAGAAATTCTCAGTGAAATGGTACCATTGAACTGTGTATAACTTGCTCTCAACAGCTTGATCTGCTGTTCATATACAGAATCAGTTTTTATGTTTAAAAAGGGTAAGAAAGTCAGTAGCATATAAACTGGCATGAAACTTCTGACTTTCAGAAAAATAAGGTATCACACTTAAACTGATTGCTTTCCCTGCATATTGCATCAAATAAAAGAGCTTTCCTTTGGCTAAAATGTCTTAAAACTAAAAAGCTCTAGCATCATGGCAATAAATCCATATGCAATATTTAAGATTACATTTAAATCATAATATTGGGACATAAACATTGTGTGTTAGAGCAGGGGAAGGAAAAACAGTCATCTGCAAACCATAATCTATGCATGAAGTTTCTCTAATTTCAAGTCCTAAGTGTTAATTATACATGAGTACTCACAGATTGAATATAAACATGGATCACTGATAGCTGAATTTTTTTATTTATTTATAATCTCCTATTTTTGCCAGTTCTGTGTTTTTCTATAATAACAATTGTACACTAATACTCAATCTAGTTTATTTAATCTTATGAAAAGTAATCTTATATTTCTGTACAACATTTCTGATTAACATATTTTTGCATTTTTATCTAAGCACATAATAGTTATCAAATTGAACAGCAGTCATTTGTTTATGTTTTGCATTGAAAAATATTTACAATCTCCAGGGAAAATTTATCTTCATTTGATGGGATTAATGTTCTTTGGACAGGCAACACAAGCAATTCAACTGTCAGGCTACTTGATCAAAATCATTAGCAGCTAAAATGAGAAACATCTTTTAGCAGACACTGAAAATAACTATTTGCAGATTTCTTTCTAAATCCTATGGTAATCTACATTAATAAAGATTCAGTAAAGTCTCCAATAAGAATGACTACTTTAGATCTGTGTATAGCTAATATCTTGGACACCAGATATTTTCCTCAGAATTCCAATGTTAATTTAACATCCCCTAGTAACACTCTTTTCACTCTACAGCTACAATTTATAATACTTCTATTATATATTTAACTTATTTTGTAGGTTGCCTTCCCACACACGTTTTTTTCCTGAACATAGTATAGAAATCTAATGCCTTGAAAATACATTATATAAGTGACAGAACTCGTGAAACCTACACATTCTTAATTTTTGTAGCTAGTTTTAAATATACAGTAAAGTTTAACAGAAACAAAGATATGCAGATGCATTTGATAATTTCACATTGAACAGTTAAATACCACTAATAATCAGACTTACAATGAAGCCAGTTAACAGAAGTCCTTAATTTTGCTACATAAATTTCTTATTTTTACTTTATTTCATGTATAACATGTTGTAGTAATGCCACACGCAATACAGACAGATCTGATGAAAAGCGTATGTGCATACGAGGGAATATAAAATACAATTTATAGCAGATTTTTTTTAATAGTCTGGAGAGACATTTTAATCTACGAATTCTCTGTCTTTTAGTCTTTAAACTTTTTGACTTGGTGAAAAAACACCACTTTTTCAGAAAAGCTAGCTACTATACATAATTCATCTTGCTCTGAATTAAAAAGACCAAATCTAAGTAAGCACTTATATGTGTGCATCTAAACCAGCCAATTTCTGTTTCATGCCTCCCCTCAGCACTTGGTAATCACAGTGCATCAATTCAGGTAACTACTATCAGCAACAGTGACTTAAACTGATGAAATCATCTGTGACAAACCAATATGAAAAAGGAGTTAAGCTCCAGAAGATCAGCATATACTTTGCCACATTCCCAAAGTGTACACATCCAACCATAAAATATTAAAGCTAGACGAAAGCTGAATAATTTAAAAGATTTAGCACCTGTTTTCATTCTGAATATAACTACATTTATTGCTGCTTAACTTGATACTTACTATATATTGTTTAAATTAAAATAGTGTTCAACTGTACAATTAGATTCTCCACGGTAAGTAACACTGCACTAAAAGCTCCCGCAGATTGCTTCACAGCTGGTATGATTATGCCACAATTAAAATGTTTTGACACGTTAATTTAACTGGTGTTTTGTATTTGATTTGGTGCGGAAAGCAACAACAGAAAAAAAAAATCTAGATATCTTCTCTGTTGATGAAATCTTTTTAAATACCAGTGTAGTCCTCAACAAATATAATACCTATGCGCAGTTACATGAAATCTGTAATCTGAACTCCTCAGAAGACCAAAGTCTTTTTATTAACCAAAGTAGAATACATATATTTTTATATGTGCATACGTGTTTTTACACTTACATCTAGTATCTACCGTATGTTTCTATACACTCTTCTATACACAGCAATAGTTCTTCATAAACAACACCATTTGAGAATCAAATAACTAGTTTGTACACTTTTGTATTTTTTTTTAAATATAATCAACAAAATAGACTGTGTTTTGTTTTGAAGCCAGAAACCACATTGGAAAAAAGTAGGAAAGCAATAAGAAATTAGCTACATGGAGCACCCAATACAGACACAAGCTTGAAGAAGTGGAGAGAAGGAAGGAGAAAAGCAGATTTAAAGGAATTTCCTATAAGCAATATTATTTTTCATGAAAAAGAAGTTTGGGACTTCTGAAAGAGTTATGTCAGTCAGTAGCTGTGAAGAGAACCAAGAATAACTGCTTTAACTACCTACTCCACCAGACAATTTAACTTCTTGCCCCAAGAAAAAACAGAAGGCAAAAACCCACTAAGTGCTTTCTGTGCTGACAGTTAGACTGGCTGAAAATTTCAGCACCAAACAGCTTTAATACCAGAATTTTGGTGGAAAGGGTCTAAAACCTTAATAATTTTGGAAGGATGGGCAAAAATGTAGTCCCGTTAGCACACTGAAACTGATGTGCTGAACAATACTATGTAATTAACAGAAAATTAAATTGGATGGTACATACTGGTCCATATTGCCAGCCAAGTTCAATCTTATTCATAACCCAAAGTTCATGGATGTTCTCTGCTAATTTTTCTCTAATCCTTTCCAGGTGGGGAGGCAAAACAATCTAAAAAGAGAAAAGAGAAAGAGGCTGTTACAAATAAGTTGCTTGACAGTGCCACCCAAACTTTCATAAGACAATGTACAATGCAGATCTCTCAACTAAACCTAAATTATCATTCAGCTCTTACTGACAAAGTGAGCAAGAATTCTTCGATTAACAGAAATACTTTACCCTATGCACTAACAAGTTCCAGAGTTTGACCAACAAGGGAAAACAGTTTAAAACTCAACACCTCCAAATGGCACAGAATACATTCCTGGCAGCTGGGTAGAAACTACTCAAACCAATACTATTTCTCAGCTTAAAAATGCTAAAAATCTCAACAACTGAGGTAATGTTGTGAAAAACACTTCAGACAAATATAAACATTTGAGAATTGAACCCTTTAAAAAAAATTAAAAATTACATGATGACGACAAATGACAAGTAAAATCAGGGCAGCACATCACTCTACCTCCAAAATTTGAAATCAAGACTGCTTTACCTCAAAAATCAGAGACCTCAAGTACACAGTGCTGTGAATCATGATAACATTACCCTACTTGTTGATGTTACAGAATAATAAATACAAGACACATGTAGAATGCTGTATTTAGCACATAATGGCAACAAAATAGCAGATTTGGGGTTTCTATGTGGGTTTTTTTCAGGAATGAGTTCCTAAATATGGTAAAATCTGAGCACATCATGTACAAAAAAATTTATCATCTCAAACTCTGGTCAATAAACTCCTGTTATCTGTGATCAGAGGTGGAGCTCCTTGTTATCAAAGAATTACTGTTCCTTGCAACTATGTAAAAAAAAACAACCAACAAACCAAAAAACTATAACTTCAAGGCATGGCATTTGCAGACCTCAGTGAGCATCAAATGCCACTCTTAGCAACCTGCACATCCAATAAAGCATTAGAGCTGAAGCTGGTCCAAAAGTCTTATCATAAGGCAAAGTCTTTTGACTTTAGGTTAAAATAATAATAAAAACATTTAGTAATAGAAAACGAAGTTCAAATATTCTTTTTTTGCCTACTCTAATATTAAGGGGAAAACATTCTTTATTATAGTGGTTGTGAACTGAATTATATGAAATTTCTTGTGAGCACTAGATGGACTTTACACATCATTTTTCAACTTCTCACAATGGAACATTCCAACTAATTCCCAAGAAAAAACAAGTTTGAGAGAAGTTGCAAATTCAATCAAATGTGAAATAACAGACCTACAATACGTGTGTCGTTAATGAAAATGCAGTCTTTCAGTTTCCATACCTGGCTAGTATCTACAGGAACTGGAGTGAAAGCTGCTTGTGACAGAGAAACAGTGGGACCCAGTAGGTCTCTTGTATAGCTACGATCCTGCTTGTACTCTCGGCTATGCTCCACTTTCAGCTTCTCTTTCGGTAGGACAGCTTCAAAGCAAGGGGCATATCCAGGTGGAGGAAGGAACTTGAACTCTCCATGGCGACCTCCAAGCAAGAAACGCACCCTGTAAACATCGAAGTTAATTTAGATAACTGAGACACCTCTGGTGTCAACCCTAATTCAGTTTGTAATCCTAACTATTGAATACTATTTTTTTTTAAAAGGAAATAAAATTCAATGTTACAGTTTATTTGCATTGTTTACAGTTCAGCTTTCTCTAACTAGTGCTGGAGTTTATGAAGTAGCAGGTGCAAAGAATATGGGGAAAAGTTAACAAATCTTTCTTTTAGTTAATTTCCAATTCTTTAAAGGTATTCTAAATCATGAAACCAAGAGAGAAGACAGAGAGAATAAACAGTTTGTTTAGCACACCTGTGAAGTAAGCAGCAGCATTTCGAGTCTCAGAAAGCAGAGACTATAACCCAGAGTAATCAACCAACCACAGCTGAACTCTTTCCCTTGAGTAGTTCTCCACTGTCTCTCATTTGAAAAATGAATCTGAGAACTCCATGGAATATGGCTCTTTCTTTTCTCTCACAGAACACTAAATCCTCAGGACATAATACAAAAAACTCCCATATTTTCTTCCCTAAAACATATACTTACCATGTTAGTAGAAACCTAGAGGAAAACCTTCTTTTATTCATTACAAAATGATGAATTTGTTATGGTGTGGTTTTCTACTGAAAAACTCAATGAATGAGGTGATCAGGGAGTAGCAGTGACATAATACTGAAAAATCTTCCCAGAACACCCAAAAGGAATCAAAATATACCCAAAAGATCTAGCCTTACAACACAAGTAGTCTCTTTTCTATTCACTATCTTACAAGATTTATGTCACTCCAAAAAACACACGCAGCACACAAATAATATATGTCAAAAATTTCTCTCATGATGGAGATAATGCAGGTTATAGCTTTACATTTCATAGCATGCTGGTCTATAGTTTTACCACACTGTATCTCCTGTATTATCCAAAGCAAAGAAATGCATGTTGCATGTGGAATGAGAGGCTGGTACGCCCACCATGTGATAGCTCTTCTGTAGCATTCACCACAGTCCTTGAATGATCTCTCACAGCACATTCTTCTGTCTCTAACAGAAATAAGCTCACACTTTACCTTTTCTAGTCCTGCTAAAGTCCATTCCTCCATTGGAACATCACACAATCTTTTTTAATATTATAGTCTCAAAGTATTTAATAAATGGAAGCAGAAGTCTACAACATGAAGCGTGACTTGAAATATTACAGAAAAAAGGAATACAGATTGACTGAATTCGTATTAACTCATCCTTCTGAAAAGAAAGTATACCACCACCATTTCTTAAGGTAAGGGCAGATAATGCATCTTCAAATAATAGCTACTGTCTCATAGCAAGTGAATTAGGGTAAATAAATTTTTAATAATAAAACAGAAGGTTTTCTTCCCTTATAGGTAAAATGCCGTCCTGGAGTGAACGGGTAGCATTGTGTCAGCTAAGAAATGATAGAGAAGTTGTTTCTAAGGCCTATCTGCAAACCACCTGAATACAGTGGTGTGCTGAAAAACAACAGATGCACTATCTCTTCAGGACTCCTTTGTAACTCAGTATCTGAGAACTGGAACTGTGCCAAAGAAGCAGATGTCAGAAAGGGAAAAGACAGCAAAGACAGCCAAGGAAATATTTAGCATATTCACATTTACAGGGAAAAAAACAAAACAAAAACAAAAACAGACCGGGAAACAAAACAAAACAAAGCAGAACTACATAGGATACTAACTTTATTCCTGCAGAGAAGCTGACAACTGGGAAGAAGAGGCCATCTATGTTGAAATTCTCAAACATTCCTTGAACTGGCTGACCATTTATCCGGAAAGAGATGCTGGGGGCACTCAGGTCCAAACAGCAGCTAATAACATCATCAGTTCTTAACAAATGCTGGTTGGGAGAATTTACTGTTCGTGCTACACAACCTGTGGAAGTAAAGGAGACATATAGCGAAACTTCTGAAAATCATACAGGTTTTCACAGCAGCCTAAAAAAAGATAAAGAAAACATAGCAATAGAGCATTAATACACAAATACCTAACCTATAACACATCCAAGACCTGATTTTAATTTTGCAATATAGTGAATAGAGGCATACAATCATATTTGCAAAGCTACTTTAATCATAAGTAATTCAATTAAATTACATTTAATGTAAGTGAAAATAATTACTGATACCCGTATAAACAATCAAAACCAAGAAAAGTAAATGTTATTCCTCACAGTGGTAGAAGTTCAAATTGAAAAACAACTATTGGTATCTAATATGAAACCTCGTATACTTTAGCAAAGAATGCTTCATTATTCAAGATAAGGACAGGTATCATAGTTAAATTATTTAGGAAAAGTCAAATACTTCCTTTATTAAGGGCCACATCATGGTACCCTCCCAAACTTTTATAAAATGATACTATACAATTTCATAATCAAACAGCAAACCAGCATTTTTCTGGGATATACAAAGACAGCAGCATTTTTGACATATATATTCAGTAATAAAGGTATTTTTCTTTAATAAGTTTTGTCTGAGTTCTAAAGAATCATTCTCTCTTGCATCAAATTACATTTACACAACCACACCTGCTTCCCAATAGAAATAACCTACAAAATACAGAAATAGAAAATAACTGTTTCTGAAATTTACTGCCATCTACAACAGAAAAATTCTGGAAAAGAATAAAAGTTGTATGAAAACATCTCTAGGTATGGCTTCCACAAATAACACATGCAATTTTTGCAAAAGATAAACCATAATGCCTATTAAGAACAGACCACTAAATTTTAACTCTGCTGTCCTTAACTTCTTAACTAAAAGGACTGTATTTCCAAGAAGAAGATGGCCTAGGCTTTTAGCAGCAGAAAAAATAATAAAGGGAAAATCTCATTAATTCTTCTCCAGATAAATTTTCATACACACATCATCACCACCCTCCCCAAGGAAAAACAAAAAAAACCAACAATTCTGATACTCTACGCAGGGAAAACACCTGATACCGCCACATAATATGCAAACTGTAAGACAGATGCTCCTATATAAATTGTCCCTTTTGATAGGGCATTCAAGAGTATAGTTAGGAAAGAAAAAAGTTTTCAGATGCTGTTGCTGCTTCCCTATACCCTTTCAAGACAGGATGTCCTTAGCTTGGTTGCTGTAAGAATAGTCAGTTTCATCAGCAAAGACAGAAGAATGACCTGGAGGGATCTGAAGGACCCCTCAAAAATTGAGAAATCTCTAGGAAACACTGCCGAGAAACAGAGTAGCAGTCAAGGAAACTACCTTCTACCAGCTCTGCATGCCAAAACTCACAGAGCACAGCAGAGAATAGCAGAGAGTTGGTTTCAAAGAAATCCAGAAAGCGACAATTCTTTAATGGCAGGGATTACTAAACTTTGAAAGAGCTATCAATGAATAGTGGATACTTCATCTCCTTAAGGCATACTACTTGAGACTAGGTGCCCTTTTAGATGTTAAAATTTAGCCACATATAGGTCATTGAGATCAATGTAGGGCTGACTGTTAAGAGAAATATGTAATGGTCTTTAATGAACACATAGTCAGACCAAATGATCAAAGTGCATTTTCTGGCCTTAGGCTTTAAAAATCTATGAGCTCCACCTCTCCATATTAGAGAAGTAATTGCAGGAATGAAGAAAAAAAATGTAAATTAAATGTGGTTCCGGTAAAGGCTTGGTCCAGAACAGAAACCCAGGGGTAGAAATTATTGTTGGTATTCATTAATGCAGTAAATGCTCCCTGCTTAGAAGATGATTTTTAAAATGTCATCGCAGAGACTCACCAAGATGTAGCCTGGGATTGTGAAAGGCGGCAGCCATGATTTTCAACATTTAACTACATAAATTCCTTCCAAGTTCGAGAGGTATATGTTACCCGAGAATGTCACTGAAGACAGAAATCTTTTCAGATCTACCAGCCACATCCACAACAGATATTAATATACAAAAATTGAATACACAAAGGTGATCTAACATTTTTGACTGGGCTGGATTAATAACTTGAGAAAAACAAAAAAAATTTCATTTATTCTTTTGTCACTTTCTGATTAAAAGGTTTCCAGTGGGTAGAAAAATCCTTTTGATTTTCAATAATCTTTTGTTTCCTCCCTAAAAGGGACCCTAACAGCAAAAGTTATTTTGGTTGGCTCATTTTCTGGTTCTTCTATAATAATACTTTATCTGACAAACTCAGTTATGACACAGCTTTAATAACACCATTAATTATGCATCATTGTTCCAAAGTAATTCTCTCTATACATGAGAGGCAAAGTGGCAGCTACTCTCCTTAGATGCCACTCCAGTCGATATGTTATTACTTAATCATACAATCTATTGCAATTTTGATTAGAAAAGTCTTTTGAAATGTAAAACCGTATTCTTTTCCAAGTATCAAGCCACAGTGCCTCAAAACTCAAAAAGACCTTGAATGATACATAGAGCTGACTCATTTAAATGTCTCTCTTGTATGCTAAGGAGCTTAAGAAAACTTTCTCATATCTTCATAGCTGCAAGAATTGCTGATCCAACGAGCCTAAAATTTTCCTCAACAAGGTGAAACCACAATAGAAACTTTTTGAAGAAGTTTGGGACCGTCCATGCATAGGACTACCCATTCTAAATATCTGAGAATCTTTTCACAAAAATTAAATTATTTGAAAAAGACTAAGAACAAGCTTGCTCTCATATTATTCTGATTTTGCTGTCCTAACCCAGTTTGAAAAGACAGTAATATATTTGCAGAATCAACAGTAATTAAAAATACTTGAGATACTCAGTTCATCTTCTTTTAACACTGGAATTGCATAGAGAAATTGCTATTAACATATAGACCCAAGCTGGGCCAATTTTAAAGATGAATACCTGACCAGACATACCATATGCAAACTAGGAATATGATTCTGCAAGTCTTGCAATAAACAGTCAATGTATTTAAATAAAACATCACTACAGAAAAATATCTGGTTTTAAAATGTATATCAAAAAGCATACTTAAAAACTTTCTTCACCTCTAAAGTATTTCTAAACTTCTAAACTAAAGATCCATATTAAAATCTGTTTAAAATAATAAAAAAATAAAAATTAAGAGTGCTGTGAATTACATCTCTCATGCTGTTCTTACACTATCACACAGGAATTACAAATCCATCCAACTGTTTGTAAGCCTTTATAGTTACTATTAAAAAAAACGCCAAAAATAATACCCCAGCTGAAACATTAATTATTATTCTATCTGCATTAAGATCTGTCTTATAAGACATTTTTTTCAATATGCAATGTCAACTTAAAACATATTCTAATACAGGGTTCTGTCAACAGAAACATCTAATTCATTTTGCTGCTACTGAAAACATATTCACTGGAATTGCAAGCAGTGTTCTAGTATTTTTAAAAATAAATTAAAAAACAAACAAAAAAAGAAATACCTGACCACAGATGCAGACCATCAAAGCCATAGGAATACAAGTCATCACCAACACCATTTCCTCCCCATTCTGCTCCTCCACCTGGATATGGTGAGTAGCCCTCTGTTGAAGCCCAGCCCACTCGCAGATGAGTTGATTCTGCAGTCACAAAGGGCTCTAGATGGTCCACCATAAGTTCATAGTACCATTTTCTGTATTGGGCAGAGCCTTCGCTAATCCCCAAGAAGATGTTGGGTCGCATACTTAAACAGAAAGAATAAAAGTGCTTACTAAAAATTATCTCAAGAACATGGAACATGATGAACTACTGCAGACTTTCGATTAAACTCCATGCTTCATTAAATTCCATGCTTGTTTGTGTGATTAAAACAATATAAGTAATTTTATGTATTTATTCTGGTGAAAAAATGCTTTATAAATTTAAAGTAAAAAAGCATTTGTTTCAGTAACCAAAACAGTATCCTCACTCAGATAGCAATAATAATATTGTATGTGTTTCAACATTTTGAACATTTAATAGATGTTAAATCCTACAAACAAAAATGGCAGCTATTCAGCAGTTACCAATAGAAATGTAGTAAGTACACAGTGCAGGTTTACTTTTACATAGCAAACTCCATTCTATAACACTGATTATCCATTCAAGAGAATAACATTTACAAAGGTACAAAAGTAAAGTATCAGTCTATTTCGAAATTCTCTTGTACCTCTTCCTTCCTTATTCCAAGTTTTGCGTAAGTCAGTAATTTGCAGTGGTTGTATCAATCCTTTATATCAATTTGATGTTCCTACTGCTGATGATTTTAAAGAAGTTCACAAGCATACTTGAAAGGCAAAACCATTATTGTGCTTATTCAGTATCTACTTAAATAGCAATATGTAGTCATACCTCTACAGGTCATGAGGGAAA
The DNA here is from genome assembly GCF_001431845.1 of Calidris pugnax. Lineage (NCBI taxonomy): Eukaryota > Metazoa > Chordata > Aves > Charadriiformes > Scolopacidae > Calidris > Calidris pugnax. The sequence goes on from NW_015090922.1 coordinate 24,000,243, forward strand.
AAAAGGAAAGAAAATTATGCTTTTCTAATACAACTTTTGGGATAACACTGAATCTAGACTCTCATCCCAAAAATCTGTCTCCAGACAAACATTACTGTGTTTGGGTTAAGAAAGTCATCTAATCTTGAATTAAAGCCATAGAGTACAGAAGTATCCAAAATCAATGCGAAGTATATTTCCTCGATGGTTGGTTAATCACATTGCAAGAAATCTTTTAGACTTCTAGGCTGAATGTATCTAGTTTTCCACTGAACTGGTTTATAACTTCTGGAAATATTTTCTTTCTACATCCAAGCTGCGCAATGAACATCAATGTAGCCCTAGACCCAGCCCTAGCATACAGTATGCCTTCTGGTGTAGAGAATGCAGGGGGAGGAAGAATGGTTGATATGGGCTGTTAAATGGAAGTCAGTGTGAAAGCAGACTTTACTGATCCGATTGCTTATGAAATAACTTTTTTTTATCACATAAGACTAACACACTTTCCTTCTAGTAGGTGTCTACGGGGTGTCTTTTGCCAAAAGTTTAAGTATAGGTACTCTTCACTATGCTACAAGTCAAACATTTAATCTCCTTAAAAATATAAACAAAGCCTGCTTGACAAAAGCTATCTTCCAGAAAAGTCAAATCATTTTTAAGTTATTGGTAAGATCACCAACTGAACCTTTTCTGTCTGAACATAGTCTCAGCATTATTAAGTGATGACTCCACAATTCAATCAACTTAATCATCCAACTTACTCTTTTTAAATAGAGGTTTGTGAATAGAATTTCCCAGTCCCCTGGAAAAGTACGTTAAACAGAAGTATCTTGGAAAGTTCCTTTGCCAATTATTTTTGGTGCAAGGTATGCGAGTCTCATTCTATCACTAAATGTTTTTAATATTTCATTGGTCTTTCTGACTTTTGACAAAATAATCTTTTTTTTTTTCTTATAACTGCAAGAATACTCATATTCTCATTCACAGCATTTGAATGCACAGCAAAAAAATCCATTTACTACATTTGTTTTTCTATAGCCATATTTAGGAAAGACAGCTCTGCCTTCCCTGTACGAGATCCAAGTCAGCTCAGAAGGTCAATCAGTACCCATACACTCAAAATTTCTTCTCATGCCATTTTAACAGAAGTTTTCATTAGTGATTTTAGCTTATCAGTTGTTCAAATTTATTGCTGACACAGAATGATTCCCATTACACCATCTTTCCATGTGTTATATGTGTTGCTGTGTTATTGGATGGTTTGGGGGAAGTCAAGTCAGTGGTTATGGTATTAGCTATAAAATTGTCAAATTCATTTCACCTTTGGATTTGAATTTATTTTTATGTAAAAAGGCCTCCTTATAATATATATAGCTGTGGAATTTTTATGCTTTTCAGCATCTAATAAATGCTATAAGCTCTGAATTATAAGTACTAATTCTATGTTTCAACTTTCATTCTCACTTAATGATTGAGACTTTTTAAAACAGACATAACTTTGAAACAGAGGAAGATCCTATGAATTTTCACTTAAAGCCAAATTCTTCTGCCTCAGCATCAACTTAACCTCTGGATAAACATTTACTTTGTAAATATTACTTTGCTAGTTTAAGATGTTACTAGCTTCATTTCGTTATTAATGTCTGCTGCAAGGCAGCTTTTACAATTCTGCCAGTGGAAGGAATGGTGAGGGAATTCCCTCAGAATGGATAACAATATCTCAAAAGCACAGCTAGATCTAGATAGGAATCTTTAGAAGAGACTCTACAGTTTCACAGAGTTAAAGCATCTTAAAGCAGCTTTAGCTTGCAGCAGTTCTCTCTGATCCATGTTTTAAATTTAATCAATTGCTAAGAGTATTTAAAATCCTAGTAAGAATAAAATATCTTTCAGAAAGTTCTGGAAGTAAAACAGGTTTTCCGTACTGACTATTTCTTTTAACCACAAGATTTATTCTGCTTTGTTCATAGATATAGACTTTGCCTTTGTACCTGCTCACATGGTTGACAAGGCGTGTCTGTAAGAGCAGATCTCTTCCTGGCAGGAGATTATCACAGATTAGATGTTGATTAGACCGCACAGCTACTCCATGACAAACACAGAGAGAACACAAAACATCCAAAACCTGAAAAATAAAAGAAAAAAATTCTTTTAATCTAAAATATTTTTTTATGCTAAAGAGTTTATAATCACTGTGAGTTACTTCAGGCAATATAATATTATATACCATGTTACTGGAAGACACGTAAGGGTATGCAATTCAACTGACACAATAGTATTGTTTTACAACGATTCTGAAATTCTCATAATAATATTAAGATACATTCTTCCTGCTTCCCTTGAGATTTAGTATGCAACAATGTTTTCAACAAAGGAAAGGAAAAAAGATAATGGCCTCCTTTGCTTCTTCAAACTGCTCATATGCCTTTCAGGAAAAGTTTGATTCCTAATTTTGAATACAGCATTAAAATATTTCAAATCTAACTTCTACACAGAACAAGCTTGCTTTTTCACAAATATTCACCTAAATATACTTGTCTCTTCTTTGCCTACCTTATGGTTTCTTCCATGCTTGTCCAAAAGACAGATGATTGATTTAATATGTCCTTCCTTAATAATGTTCAGAGCTTCTGGGCTTTCCACCAACACACAGTGTAAAACCTCAAGAATTCCTGGGGAAAAAAAGAAAAAAATTTTATATAAAGTGCATATAAAATCATAACTGCACATAATACTTCCTAATATAGTGTTCAGCAACATGGAATAGTTACAAACATCATTATATATGATAAACAAAACCAAAACAGGATTGATGTTGTACTTCTAGATTTCCCAAAACAAGTGGATGTAGCAAAAATCATAAAGGACAGCAAAAACAATTTGTAAATAAATTTGAAATTTTAATAAAAAATATCTGATGATAAACATTCAAAAATTCAAATAAACTGGGTAAAATACTGGTTTTCAGTGGCTCCAAATGGTGAAGACTTCACACTATATACATGTTATATAAATCAGGTCTTCCTTGAATAAACCTCATCTCCTTCTACGACAAAGTGACTTGCTTAGTGGATGAGAGAAAGGCTGTGGATGTTGTTTACATTTAGTAAGGTCTGTGATATGGTTTCCCACAGCATTCTCCTGGAGCAACATGGCTTGTACGGGAGTACTCTTTGCTGGGTGAAAAACCGGCTGGAGGGCCAGGCCCAGAGAGTGGTGGTGAATGGAGTTAAATCAAATTGGCAGCTGGTCATGAGTGGCCTGTATCAGGAACAGCGTGGCCAGCAGGACTAGGGAAGTGATCATTCCCCTGCACTCTCCACTGGTCAGGCCCCACCTTGAGTAGTGCGTCCAGTTTTGGACCCCTCACTACAAGACATTGAGGTGCTGGAGTGTGTTCAGAGAAGGGCATTGAAGCTGGTGAAGGGTCTGGAGAACAAGTCTGATGAGGAGCTGCTGAGGGAACTTGGATTGTTTAGCCCGGATAAAAGGAGGATGAAAGGAGACCTTCTCACTCTCTACAATTACCTGAAAGGAGCTTGTGGTGAGGTGGGGATCAGTCTCTTCTCCCAAGTAACAGAAAATAGGACTAGAGGAAATGGCCTCAAGTTGCACCAGGGGAGGTTCAGATTTTTACACTGAAATTTTTACATTGAAAGGGTTATTAAGCATTGGAACAGGCTGCCCAGGGAAGCGTCTGCCTCACCCACCATCTCTGGAGGTATTTAAAAGATGGGTAGACACAGTGCTTAGAGCTATTGGTTTAGTGATGTTTTTTTGTCAGTGTTACGTTGATGGTTGGACTAGAGATCTGAAAGGTCCCATCCAATCTAGGCAATTCTATGAGTCTAAATAAAATATGCTCTCTATATTCACAGTTTTCTGTTTCTTCCCTCAGAAAACCATATGAATCACTAATGGAATCATATACCTCTGAATTTGAGAGCAGTGGTAAATTCCCAGTCTACCAGCCCACTGTGTATAATTTTATTTGTGTATGTAACAGCTACACTGGGAGCCACAGTGATATTCTTAAAAGAGGAAATAAATAGAAACTAGCATGAAATTAAGTTTTGCAAGGGAGTAAGAACCATTAAATCCCCCGTGCCCCCTCAATTAAATGCAATTCCAATCCCAATAAAGCAGCAGTCATTGCCATCAAGAATCATTAGCCTTAAAATGGTTCCCTGCAATGGGGCAGTAAAACAGGTGGCTCCCATGTGTACTGTATCAAGTCACCACTAGCTTTGGGATCTTCCACATTTGGCAAAGACAAATACTATACACATGGTTCATCATTATCAGTTGCTACTGTTGTTGCCACAATGAGAAGAATCAGAGCACTGAGGGAAAGCTGAGAAGCAATTCCTATTTGCTCCATACATCTTATCATCATGTGTTTAATTCAAGCCATTCAAGCCATGGCTCCACTCAGCTTAACCCTTAAAATGCAAGATCCACAGAATGAGTTTTCTGCTCTTTGCCATGCTCTCTTTTCCTGAAACAAAAATATAGCTTTGTAAACTCCCCTTGGTGTGGGGAAAAAAAATTCATCAGGCAAAAACATTGTCTCAGTAAGAGTACTCTGGTCTTTCTTTGATCCCAGTGAGGAAGGGATCACCAGCTGCTATGGTTGAGTAAAAACCAGGGTCTGCTAAGGAAAAAAAAAAGTCCCAAACAGCTACTAAGTGAACACAAAATCAGTGCCAAGACAGCATGATGACACAGAAATATTAGATTTGAAACAGCCTTTATGCTGATCAGGTGCCTCCATCTCACCTTAACACTTCAGATTGGATCTAAAGCTTCCAGAGGGGAGTAAGTGCTTTTCTGTTAGATTTCCACTGGTTTTGAATAAACCACTGATAAAGTGTGTATCATAAATAAGTAACAGCTAATATTTTAGAATGTAAAGACTGTGGTTCATCCACAGCACTGTCCTCAGTATGCCTCTGCAGTTTTCTGAATTTGTAAACAATTAAAACAAGTTTTTCAATTTGTAAATGGGAAAAATATTAGAAATGCAAATTTAAGGAAAAAGAATACGTATTCCAAAAGAATATGTATTCAGGGAAATTTTTACACACACACACCCCTTCTTGTTTGGTTTTTTTGTTTTGTTTTGATTTGATTTTTTTTTTTAAATCATTCCTGACTAACAGAAGAATATAATCTGGAACATTATAACTAACTGATCATAAATCCTCTCAAAAAAACCCAGAAATTAAAAATCAGAAGCTAATTGAGCAAGCATTTTAGAGACAAGCAAGCAAAGATTAAAAGAAAAGCTGACAAACCAGAAACTCTGAGCAGAATTTAAACTAGTGAGTATGAAAAAAATCTTGGATCCTGTATATCTGTTTCTGCTAAGTAAGAGATGCATGCTTATGCAGTGAATAATGAAATGCAATGAAATTAGTAATAACTATGAAACAATTACAGACTAGTATTAAACTTGCTACTTATAAGGAATATAAACAGCCAGGAGTTCCATGTCTAATCTATTGTCTTTTACTGGATCAGCAGAAAATGCCACCTGGAGAATTTCCCAAGTATCTTATTGAGGAACGGAATATTAAACACCATTAAGAACTTATTATAGAAATAACCTACCCATGCAAAGATATGCATTAGTAGACTCAGGACTTGTTCCATTGTTACGCACCAGCAAAGACTAGAATACTTTTGGTTCGTAAATTATTTATTTTTTATTGTTAATTTAGACCAACTTACTACCCTTACTTGCATTTGGATCAAGGTACAGCTCTATTAAAAGTGAAAATATAAAGACCAACACAACCAAAGAAATAGTAGACCTCCTCACAAAGAAAAAGCAACAAAAACATTATCTTGGAAAGGACAGAAACTGAGCTGTGCAGAATTTTTATGGGGGATAAAGAGATAAGAAAATGTTATGAACAATCATATGTCAACAAAGAATTTTAATTTTTTTTCTTTACATTTATATTTCAGATTCCCATCCTTGTTATGACCAAGTTACTCTGCCAGAAGAGGCAACAGTTACTTTTAAATTACTTTCTATTTGAAAGGTAGTTTCCTTTTTAATTTCCCAAGAAAATCTGAATTTAAATGAGGATAGAAATTTCCAGTGACTTGACTCACGGCTGCAGTCATCTGACTTCATTCAGATCTCTCATTTTAATCTCAGATAATCTACAGCACCATCACCTTTTATCCCAATACCATATAATGTTTTTATCCAGAGATCTGGAATAAGATACACTGTCTTCACTAATGAAGTGTACAAGTTACTCAAGGACCGAAATGTGGTTAAGGTGGAACACAACAGATAGAGTGACAATTTCATTTATCTGGTAAACAGGTTTCAAACAAAGTGTGTATTTTTGAAGACAGAGTTAGATATGAAAACAGAAAATGCACATATTGTAGACAATTTTCCTGTTCTGTGCTGTGGCTCCAAAAAAATCACAACCACAACATAACGAGCTAGACATGAACTCCAAAACTGCTTCTGTAGCCCTGAAGGTATAAGCAAAAAGTTTCAATTACAAATAAGAGAACGTATTAAACCTGAATTTGGCAGCGGTATGATCTGGGCTGCAACAGATGTACATTTCTAATATTGGCAGTAACAGGATCGATAAAAATGAAAAAACCCTAAGAGTCATGAAAGCACGCTAAAGGAGTAGATGCCCTGCAGCAACATAGCAGGAGCATGTTGCCTGCCAACTGGACAGGCAGGGGTCACTTGAGTAAAGGTACCAAGGGAGGTAAGAAAGTGGGTACACAAGAATTCTCAATCTAGATGAGCAATCTATAACAAGATCAACAGCTTTACTGTGTGTAGCAGTGATATGGAAAATCACTACATTCAAAACTTGGTAATTTAAAGTTTGCCATCTCTCATTGTAGCACTCAAACACACTTTTAACAATATAAACAGTAAACCAATATGAAATGATACCACATAATGTAAGCGTGGACATCATAACCTTGGAATTTTCAGATATGTGTAGGCAGATTCATGATCTTAATTTTGCCTTAAAATAGTACACTGGGTTCATTTCCTGGTTTTAATCTTTTGAATAACAGAAGTTAAAATACTTTGAAGATCTAAACATTCTATAATAAATGAATGTTATCAGTTAGACCCAGCCGCCACACCAAGTTCTTCAATTACTGCACCATCTGAATGCTAAATATCAACCACGTTTTGTTCTAAGGGCAAATTCCCCTTTTTCAGAAAAAAAATCTCATCTGAAGACACAATGCCTGTTTGGACTAATCCAGTTTTAGGAATTTTAGGCTGTCTACATTAAAGACAACTGGACGTATTCCAATTTCAATGGTGTTTCTCAAGGCAGTAAAGTAGGAAGTGTTCAAATTTAATACAAATATCACAAACAGTATGATATGCAGAGCTCATCATAAAGATGAATGAAAAATTCCTTCTTAATGACTAACAGACGAAGCACATTTTCAAGTCAATATTTTGGCTCCTCTTAGTGTCATACTGTAGAATACTAGAATAAAATGCATGCCTTTCAAAGAAATTACTCAAAACCTGGTATTACCTGGTTCTATAAATCTTCACTTGGAGAATATTAGATCATTAATTTACCCTATTCTAATTTTTATTGCCTATGTTTTAATGCCTTCAAAATTTTAGGATGTCTAGTTAATCTCATCTGGAATATATTTCAGAGCAAAAGACTAATCTATTCTTAATTTATGCATTGAAGAGACAGCTGAAGCATTTGCATTGCATTATTCACTCAGCTCCTCTGGTATCTCACTTCTAACATGGTCTACTCTCAGACACATTTATACTTCAACAAATCTTCATTTTCTTTCTTTTGCTTCAGTGAAGACCAGGAACTGAATCAATTTCCAATCTAACTTGTACAATCAACTCACAATTGCTGTTTAAGTATTTAATACCTCTATTCTATTCTCATAACAGTTTTAGTTCAATGAAAATGGGAATAGTTCAGTGAAAATGGGAATTTTATTGATAATTTATGGTATCAATAGTTTATGGCATCAAATCTTTATCGTAGCACATTCAAGAAAACACCTTCAAGAGATGTAGCTAACAACTTCAACGTTGAAGGTGAGCTTAATTTTGGTGTGATTGACAATGTGCTGTTTCTTCCTCACAAACACTCTACCTTAGAAAATTAATCATTTTAGGTAAATATATGAAGCCAGGTATTCTTATTTAAATGGCATAATATAATCCAGTATTTTTCCCTGTTGTAGATCTACCACTGTAAATTAAAACACCCCAATCAAGCCATATAAATCTTAAAATCTGGCAAGTAAGCATCCTACATAAAATCACAAAAGCGTATTTACATACTAAAAGCTAAACCTGCTGTGCCTCTTGAGATAACTAAAGCACAGCATAATTAGCATCTTGTATAACTGACTGCTTCTAAACCAGAAAAAGTCCTAATTATAAAATCAGTTTTGGAGGTAACATGGAAGTTATGTCACCAGAACATATGGAAAAGGAGTTTAAGCAGCCTAGTTCCTACAAGAAAACCCAGGACAAATGTGCATTTCAAATATTAGTACCTTCAGAATTTTTGCAGTGTGTCATGAGGTTCGTTACGCAGTACGACTACAATGTTCGATCATTTTGCAGTTTACAGAATTCATCTCATGCCTTACTATAATATCATAAACATAAACATTTAGGTTCTAATTTTTAAACCTTATTTTTACTTAGAGATTAAGTTTTTAAAATACATACATAATAGAAATCATGTAACACAGCATTTTTAGAGCTGTTGTAATAAATCTCATATTGAACCTCTAAAAGGTGAGTGCAAAGTTTTGAATTCTTTCTGAAAATCCTAGCCCTGAGAGTTTCAGATGTAAAATTACATCTCTTAGAAAGTAATTTCACCATGAATAACTGGAGAAATACATGGAAATTAAGAAGGCTGCAGTCAAATCCCATGGAACTGCAGAATTGTGAGAACATTCTCCTTAGATTAGTGCCCTCCCACCAAAGGTGGACTGTAATGGAGAAAAGCTGTAGGCTGTGACTTTCTGTTAATTCTCTGTTTAAATTCTCTGTTATTCAAATGTTCACGAAAACAAGATGATCATGGCATCTGCAGAGCAGTTATCCCTCACAATAATGTAAACCAACAAGAACGTTCAGTTATGACATCTATTTGGTTGGGATCTCTACAGCTGATACACTAGCTACAGTGACAGGATCATCAGAACATCTCTAACTAGAGGTCAGTGCTATAAGCAGCTGTCTGTAACCCCAGATGAGAACCATATCAGGGACATAGATTTAGCCTCATATGCCCTCAAATCTTGACCAGCTCAAGCATTCAGTGCATAAACATACCATGGCTGGAACAGATTAGGTGCGTGCCAGGATTATGAAGAAATAGCACAGTAAAATAGGTCCCTCACACTAAAGTCATAGTTCTGCAGCAAAAATGTGAAACAAAATGCTGCAAAAGTACTTCTACGAAACATGGCTAACTAGAGGAGCTTACATGGGCGAATGCCTCAAAGTCTCTATACAAGCCTCCATCCCAAGAGTAAGAGTAAGTGACTTCTAAACTCTCTGCTGTAACCTATAGAAGCATTAAATTGGTAAGAATATAACACAGAATACTGGCCTTACACTATGCATGGCTTCTTCACTCCAATAAATACTTTTACAAATCTTGGAAAACAAAGGGGTGGGGGAATAGGCTGCAGTAACATTTCTTGCCAACAGTTATTACTTTGTTCTCTGATCCTTATGTAATCATCAGCATGAAAACCAAAGAGAGTCAAAAATCAGTCTTAAGAGTCCAGAACTAATCACTCTATTTGAATCGTATTTCTTAGCTGCTGGGACAAGGTTTGATTACTGTTCACTGTTCAGATGCCTAGATGACATCATTTTGGCATATTTTCATGTTGAAAAGAATGGCAATTTTATCTTTATATAAGAAAAAAAGAAAAAGTTTGTATTTATATCAGTAAAATGGGGCAAGAGACTCAAATATCAGCCATGAAATCAATACTATTAATTGCAGAAACATAGCCACAGTATCTCTTCAGTAACTTTGAGATACACTTAGCAGAGCTTCTTTAATGCAATTAAAATTGTCAAACATTTGTTTAGAAAATCAAAATAAAGTCACAGGTACAAACACACACTTTTAAAGAAAATAGAGTAGTACTGTTAAAAAAGCTCCACATAATAATTATTTGAATAAATATTGAAGAGGTTTTTTTTTTTTTAAAAATAAGCACATGCCAAATATGTTAATACAGGTAATCACCTTTAAGGTCCTGTTACAGACTACAATCATGTCAACAACTACATTTAAGACAGTACACAGTAGCAAGCTGTCAACATGAATTATATATCACCAAGAGAAATTCTTAAGCTATTATTTACATTCACCTAATGTGCAGTTTTCATACTATTTATTTCTTATTCTGCTTAAAAAGCATATTTTTCCAGTGTAGTCTAAAGTGTTTTTTTGATCAAACGTGGTCATATTATTTTTTTTTTTAAATCCATTGGAAACCTAAAAAGACAATGTATTAGGTTGGCAGAGTAGGTTTACAGAGAACTGATTGCTTCTAAGGAAACAGAAGGCAGGATCACTAAGACACTAGGTAATGGTAAAGAAAATAAATTCACTAGCTTAAAGAATTTGTGTCTGAAGTGAGACAGAATTCCCAGGTTCTCAAATTATGAATGTGTTTCAGGCATGTTCTTTTTCATTAACTTCAAAGAGAAGTTCAGAGACCTCAGGAGTGAAGGAGGTGATTAAAAAGGGAATGTGTATGTATTATGGAGGTAACTCTGTTATACGCAAACATATCACTGAATACCCATCTGGTACATAGTCAAATAGAATACATGAACTTCCCTGCATTACCACTACAGTCCTTCAAGATAACACAAATTATATCCACTCCATATGGTTATTACATTTACAAATCCTGAAAAACATGCAGACTTCAAAGAGAAGGAAAGGGAAGGTACTAAATTAGAGAAGAAAACACCTTAACACAACTGAAATAATAGGACAACCGTTTTACCAAATGGTTTGTTTGCCTGAATTAAAAAAGGTAGCATTAAAACCAATTGACCAAGGAAAAGGAAACCTAAGGTAGAACTAAAACCAAAATCAAAGTGTACAAATATAAATCTCATTTATTAATATAATTTACTCTCTCACAGGAAGAACTTCATGATACTTAGACTGAACAAGTATACCATCAATTTTAGAGAATGAAACACAGGTCAAACATGGAAGTTAAAATACTAAAATCATACCAGAAGAGGCTTCCAGCCTTTCTAATCTGCTGATCAGCCAATCAAGAGATCCGGAAAATTGAGCACAGTTTTTACGATTCCCTCGAATCAGAGCCGCTGTTGGAAAAAAGACAGGCAGGAAAAAAAAAAAGAATTAAAAAAATAAATCACCATTTTAAGTCCATTTAAATTAAAACAATGCCTGTCCTCTCTTTCTAGGGAGGATGCAGTAAGATAGATTTTCAGATTTAATTATTGCTGTGCTTGGTTTAAATTTAAATAATGTGAGTGATAGTTAGGGGAAAGCAATCTTAGAGTAAGTTGCAAATAAGTCACTACACTGACAGTTCTGTAACATAAGGAAAGAGGTTAGAGTCCAATTGCTTCATAGTCAAAAAAAAAAACCACCAAAAAATCCCAACAAACACAAACACAAGCACACAAAAGCAAAACCCAACTCCTAACAAGCAAAACAAACAAGAAAACCCTTCTCTTGCTGCATTATATGATAAGAATGTCCATACCCCGAAATCTTACACACTCAATCAATTAACCATAGTTATCTGAAAATATTTGGGAATCATAAGAGGAGGCACACCTTGTTAAAATACACAAATTAGAACTAAGGAACACCCGTTTCTCTAAGTGACTTTTTTTATTGATTACAGGCAAGTCACAATCTCACTGTGCTTCTGGTACAAACATAAAATGAAGGCAGGAATACTTCATTGCTTAATGTGACATCAATAAATGTAACTTCATTAACAGTAGTAAGACACAGACAGTTTCATAAATGCAGCTCAACAGAATTTTGTGAAAGGTTAGTACTCCCTGGTTAAAGCTGTGCTTTAAACGAGGCACACAGCCACTTAACATTGAAAACAACAAATATCCAAAAGTTGCTTCTTTTATTGCTCACTACTCTGAAAGAGACTAGCGTCCTGTTTTAAAGAAATAAAAAACAGGATGCGGTCAGTCAGACATTAAATTCACATCATTGCATATCCTCCTGCATATTCTTTGTTGATACAAAAGGATCAAATACAAGTTCAGAGCATATTTGTAATAGAGGAAGGACAGATGCCATAGTAGATCTACGGGAAACATTTCAAATTGAAAGCAGTTAGATTTAGATTGAATATAAGGAAGGAGATTTTAAAATTGAGGGTGGTTGGACTAGATTATTTTTAAAGGTCCCTTGTGACCCAAACTATTCCACGATTCTATGATTTTATATACAATAGTATCCCATCTTAATGTAAATACCTCCATTTTCATCACAGTGAAATATATCACAATGTCAATGACATGACAAAAGCCATGAATTCTGCCATCACAGTTTATTTTTATTTATGTGCAGACTCAGAAACAAAGTATTGTTTGCTGAAGCAAGACTGAGCAAGCAATATCCATTTGTCATCCATGCAATTACTGTACAGCTCCAGCATTATTCAGAACAGAGCAATGTACAAATTCATTACAGCCAGATCAAAGCCAGTCTTCTTGAGCATTAGCTGCCAGAAGATAATGCAGTTAGGGAAGTAATATAAGGGGGTGGAGGGACACAGAGACCGGGAAGTCAACAAAAGCTTGTGCACTGTTCTCACTGCAAGCCCATGGCAACAATACTTGGTACAGGACAAGCAGACTCTTTCAGAGGGAATTTTCTAGCCCTGTCATCTGAAAAGTTCAGACTTAGAGAAATGACTCGGCAATCAAGCTACTACTTCTTCCAGTCTGAGTTGTGAGTAATGTATCACGAGATAAAACAAATTAAACTGTTAAAACTTCAACACTCCCCTACATCTATGATTAACCCAATCACAGACTTTAATACTCCATCATCTATACTCCATAAGGTCATCAGTTTATTTCATGGAGATATTAACTCTCTGGCCTAGCCTAGATACTTTTAAATGTATTTAACTCCTGACATAACTTTAACTGATTCTTAATAAATCACATAACTACCATAAGTATACATGAAATAATCACCTTAATAAAAAACAACCAATAAACAAACAAACAAAAAAAGCCTAAAGCTGATTCACTTTACTTAGTGGGCAGATATGAGCTGAAAGGTAGATTACGATGTAAAATTTTTTACCAGTGTTCCTAATGGATGATCTTTTTATCTCAGGGTTGGACAAGCAGACATCCCCCAAAACCACATTACATAATGTCACAGTTTCAAGCATTGAGTAAAGAGAAAAGCAGAGGGAGGGAAAATGTAATAGTATTACTGCTGCGATGAGAGGCTCACACTAAGATTTAGTATAATTTTCACTGTGAAAGCTTAGTTTAGTTTCATGCATCTTTTCCAAATTTTAACTGTTAAAGATAAAATTTGCTACTCTTTCCGCCTGCCAATGGTTGAGCTACCTTCAAAAAATTCAGACTAAACAATCTGCTTGTTTGCAAGCATGAAGATAGCCAAAGCTATATAGGCTTGTTTTGTTTTGTTGAAATATAGTGAAAACAGCAAGAAACATTTCCTTCATTTTCTATAACAGACCATAGAGCTCTGAAGGAAGACAGACATTGGCAAAGGTAAGTGAAGAATGGAGCTGTAACATGCAAAGACCTATACCCATTTGAAAAACATAACATGAGGAAAAAAAAAATAGAATTATGATTCTATATTTCTTTACATATGTATGATTCTTCACATAGAATTACAATACAAAGGACAACAGTGTACAGTTGTTACAAGTTACTCTTAGCTGCAATCATAACAGTCTGATTTATCTGAAATTTCAGTCCTGCTTTGACCCACTGGGTGACTCACTTGACAGCACGCTGCAAGTTACAGAACTGCAGAGGTGCATTTAGCTTACAAGTAAAACCCCACTGAAATCAAAACCAAACACGTTAAAATTACCTTAGAATGTTCATAAAATCTACCAATCTAACGTTAGGAAATGCCAGTTTTGGTCAGCCTTGCAACCCCTGCACATGTATCATGCTAATATCTTCAATGACATAGAGGTGGTAGATCCAGGCAACTCCTCAACCAGAATCACAGCCTCAGGAACAGCCTTCTACCCTAACAGCCTGCTAGGGGACAGCAGCAGTTCAGCTGCTCCTTCTTGGCTCTGAGAGATCATAGGAGAGGTCTGCTGGCTGTCTCCGTGATATTTACTGAGTCAACTTATATTTCCTCCAACAGAAGAGTAGTGGACCAGGCAGAAGCATCCCATTGAGGGCTGTGCACCATGTGCTGGATATCCTTTTGTTTCACCCTAAGACTATTTTCTTTTTCAAGAGCACAAGACGATGAACCTACCTGGACTATATCAAAGCTTTGTAACACTACTATATACAGAACTCCCTCTTCAGTTGTCTCAGTCTGCTGTTGGATAGTAAGGAGAGTTTATGTCAAGTTAGATGTGCTATTAAAATTTTATTTTCTGTGCATCTGAGGAATGCAAGTTTTCAGTAAGATCTGCACATATGAAAAACTGCTGAATATTCTGAAAAAAAGGTCAGATCCCACAGCTCTTAATTTGGGAACTAACACTGGTGAAATCTTTATACCTAAATTTCTCTCTGTATCTGTTCCTCTGAGTGAATGGGAGATAATATCCTCTATTTGCCTTATTACAGAAGTTTCCAACAGAACACTTATTAATAGTTCTAATGATTCAGATTCCTAATCATAAAAGGCACAAAAGAACTCCAATAATAGCTTTGTTTTCTAAACATGAATTAAAAGGCTCATAATAAATAAGGCTCAATGCCACACACTGAATAGCAAAGACAAAACTAAGTATTTAAAGTAGCAATAACAAATGAGCACTAAATAAGGAATGGGTCCTACAGAAAAACTAGTGAGTGATGATGTTTCCCAATGCATACCCACAAAAGAGCCAATTAATAATATACACACTACATTCATCTGGGCACTTAACCACTTGAGGTGCTTCATTTTACAAACTCAGTATTCATTTGTGGTGTTTTTAATGGAATTGATGTATAACAACATTATTTGTATACTTTTTCAATATTAAATTTTTCAGGAGTGAGACTGAGTATAAATGATACATAAAATGCTTTATGTTTTACCAGAAAGGAAGGTAACAATCCTGCACGAGGACTTTGTCCAAACTCAAGATTTTACCAAAACGTGCAAATTTAAAGGCAAGAGGGCCTTCACATTAGAGCTGGTGTGTTACAGAAAGAAAGCAGCACCAGCCTGCACAAAGGACTGCTCAGTGACTGGGACACATTACTGTCCTCAGTCACTTAAGGCCAATGTTAATGTTATTATTTAGGCACTGAGAAAACCTGTTGACAGAGGAGCAAGAAACTGACAAAACAGTCTCTTGGGCAGTAAAATTTCCTTTTGCAGACAATTAACATGTCAGCAGAAGTGAATATGCAGGCAGCTACTGTAATGGATTAATAACCCCATATAATGAGTCATAGTAGAACATAAATAACATAAGCAATTCAAATTGGTGAGCAAACAAATCAGTCGATTAAATGCTACTAGCTAAATAGAAATTTGACCAGGACACTGACTAACACTTAGATACCTACAGAGGGTATTACAAGATTTTCAGTGACTGCAGATGGACAAGATCCTCATGATTATACTGCATCTAAAGGAGCGTACCTTTCCAAAGCATACTGTATCCTAGAATAATGCTGGAATCACTGGTTATTACTGACTAATAAGAGGGGTCTTGGGTATAGAAGCTTTAGATATATGCTGCAGTTCTGCAGCCAAATGCGTGAAAAATCAGAGTTCTCCAAAACTGACCACAATGTCATGGCTCTTTAACACAAGAATATCATATATTTTGTTCACACATTTTTGGCCAGTATACAAGATACATCAGCAATATGATGATATGAAAAAGTAATCAGCCATTTAATGGAATTCAGAAATGTGTTATTTATCATAATAAATGTTATTAGAAAAATCACATTATTTTTGTGTTTTCAGTGTATCTTTATTCTTAACCATATACAAGGACCTGGAAATGCAAAAGTCTTGTTTAATTTGTATCCCAGATTCATACAGAGTGGAAATTCTTCTAAACTAAAGCAGGTAACGTTTCTTTTCATGTAAGTATTATTTTGAGCAAAAACAATCCAAGTAACCCATAATATGTCTTACCTAGTAATTCATACAAAGAATTCAGAATAGATTTCCATGCTTCTCCAGCTTCCTTCCCAGCTACGTCTGCAAAATGAGCTGCACTGCTGTATACATTCAAGCGATCAATACATTCAAGAACAAGGTTGATCATACCCTAAAAATGGAAAGGCTCAGATTGTCAGAGAAGAAAAAAAAGTATTGTTTTGGTGCAAATACATACGATTTTCAGAAATCTAAGAAAACAAAACATGAAAGGCAGGATATGCAAGACACAAGAATATATACACAGAGTCAGACAAATGGAGTCAAACAAGCAATCCCCACGGAAAAGTTTTCCTTGACTGTGATAATTAAAATTTACCTTTTAGGATGGTCAAAATAAAGCAGAAAATAAACAGTATTCTAGACATAATTTTAGGCAAGTTTCTATTCCGGAATGCATTTAGGCATCTGACTAAGTACAGGCAACTATCACTACTATAACAAAAAATATTAAACAAAATATTAAAAGCACACTTATTAAACAAAAACGTTTTTCTGCATCAAGAGATTAAAGCAGAAGAAACTAATTCATACGTAAGAAGTAAACTCAGGGCACAAGGTCATATTAATTAATTAATTCTTTTTGAAAAGGAAAAGGGAGGCCTTAAATGTATTTCTTTAAAAATACAGGAAAATCAATAGATCTAAAGAAATTATAAACATAGCAAATAGTTTGACTTAAGAACAAAAAACTCCCTGCAAACACACTCCAGATTAAACATCAGCGCTACAGACACTGTGAAAGAATACTTGCAGACAACATGGTAGAAAATCACGAGTAAAACTGAGAGAAATACCTCTTCCTGGAAGAGGTTCTGGCGATTCTTCAGTGCTCGGAGCCTGTTTTGTTTGTCTTCATGCTCCAAATGTTCATCAGGGGGGTGAAAATAGCCAATCAAGTCCTGAAGGCTCAGACTGACTGACTCAATAGGCAAATCAACGGTGGAAGACTTTGCTTTCTTGCTGAGAGCATCAAGGCCCCTATAAGAACATGTAAAGTCTCCTGAGTATGGGAAATTAATTTATTTTGTTGTTTAAACTCTTTATTGGTTTAAAATAAAAGTTTGTTTAGATGACAAAGCTCAATTTATTTTCTGACAGCTAATCTTATAACTTCTCAAAAATTATTTGTCTGCCCCATTCTCCACTTAATGATCCACCCCTCTCTTCCCAAGCATAAACTGGAAGCATCAAAAATATTGTTTCTCTTAAATTTTTTTTAAATCCAGAAAATGCATTTTAATATTCTACCTATGCATGTAGCACTATCAGAGACAGACCAAAAGATGAAGAGAAGTTATTGTAAACCTCTTCAACATATCATGAGGCTGTAATGGATTGAAGTCAAAGAACCAGTCCTACAGTGTCAAAGAGGGCCCAGGTAGTCTGTACAGGTTCTCAAGCATGTCCTTGAACCTGTTCTTAAGCCATCTTCAGTGCTGAGAGATCCAACTCTTCCACACACTCTGTCCCAGCTCTTCATTAGCCTTTTTGCTTTTATACAATTCAAGCTTGGCCTTGCTGTAGTCTACAACTATTGTGTCATCAAATTGGGGGCAGACCATCCTCATGCATGTTGCACCTGCGCTTTGCTTAGCTGAATCCCCAACTAACCCTAAAACCTAATTTTTCCTCAGTGCTGTGCTTTCCCGACCATTGATACACCTTTTCACCTTCATTTAAACCTTATCTTTTTTGAAACATGGCTATTGCAGCTGAGACCTCACCAGCGCCACACAACAAGTGGAAGGTGAGTGCTTTCCCTTGCACCTCCCTGGGTCCCCTCAGGAAGGTTGTGGGAGCAGGGCTGGGCAGGGGGGCTGCTGGAGGCCCACCAGAACCTTCTAGAAGGAGCAGAAAAAGCCATTAGGGGCACAGAAACCAGCGGTGCTGAGGGCCTGCAAACATAGTGCCCGCCCTCAGGGAGGAGGAAAAAATCTGGAGGATGCTGAAACTCTGCAGGAGACAGCCAGGGCCCTGAAGCACTGGGAGAGGAGCAGCCCTGAAGGGAAGGGCCCAGCCTGGTAGCACACAGCCAAGGAGAGTGGGAGGAGGGGGCTTATTTGACACTTGCGATTTCTCTTCTGACTCATTCTCAATTCTGCCATTGTAAAAAGGTTTTTTGCTAGCATATTTTTGAGTAAAACACAGCTGTGTAGCAAAGAGGTCCTATTTGTTTTCACCAGTGCTCCATTTATGCTGACCTAAAGACCACCAAGCTTCAACTGGCAGAGGAGTCCACCATGCCCACACAGGCACCCTCCCAGCCCCACACTCAGATCCTTCTTCTCTTTTGTTGGAGGCACCAGTGGTCCCCCGCAACCTGACCCATGATCATCTTCACCAGTCCTCTCTGCCCAGCTGCACAGCACCCTGCCTGCTCCCAGGATTCCTCTCCAGGCCACAACATGGAGCAGAAGCCCCATTTTATACTCCACTTTTTGCTGGATTAAGACAACACTGATAAGTATTTGAGGCGGGAGGAGGGGCAAGGGGGAAGGAAATGTTGATGAGATGGTTTTTTGGGGTTTTTTTTGTTTTAGGGGTTTTTTTTGTTTCTGTTTTGTTTCTTTTTTTAACTGGCATGTCATTCTACATTTTCATCTCAAATGGTGAACTAGGGCTGGAAAACTTTTACATTTTAGAAACTTTATGAATTCCATAGGAATATTTCCTGCTGAGGAATAAAAATCTCTCTGAATACATAATGCAATGTTTCAAAAAGATAGCTACAAAAGTTATCTTTAAAACTTAATTTTTATTGTGAGCACGTTGCCTGAAGTCCAATTTTTCTACAGACTTCATAGGAAAGAACTGGGGCATTTATGAGACAAATTTTGATCCTCTCCAGTTCAGCTTTTTCTTCTTGGAGTAACATCCTGCCAAAACTAAATTGTTAAACACTACCTTGGACTCCCTGGGCGCTCTGGAAAAATCTCCACTGTAATTTAGCAGTACTTTGATTTGTGAAACCTTATCATTAAATTGCCTGCCTCTGTCCTTACCTTTTATGGCACTCATAGAATCTTCTAAGAAAATTTATTAGTTACAAAGTGACCTAGGGCTTGCATTTCTTTTGTATTTAAGTGTCTCCTGTCAGATTTTTCTTCTCTGCTGTTATTTAAGTACCTGGGTAAATGTTTTTCAACAAATTAACATGTCTATGTCTTCAGTCGTGCACTGATTTAGGACATGGTTCCTTCAGGTCTCCATCTCCCACATTGTCTTTTCTTGCGACAAATGAGTTCCTATGAGTTCCTATGAAATTCTTATCAATCCATATAGTCTTACTGTGTATCATCCTTTTTCTAATGCCAGCTACACCAACAAGAGGGGTCTTTCATCAATTACTGAAGTCACAAGCATTTGCAAATTAGTATTTCATCGGTTTTATTTAGGAAGACATTTGGAGTAGGAAGATGAAGCAAACTGCATATATCTAGCAGTATTTTTAGATGGATAAAATAGTATAAAATAAAACATTTTATATGTTGCAAAATATTAAAGAAATAAGTAGCATTAAAAGGTATCAAATAAGGAAAGTGTAATGGGAGGGTAGAAAGAAAGTGTAATTTCATACTTTTTCTTGACACTATGAACTTCTATAGTAGATTTGTGTCTTTTACAGCTATGTCCCTCTTCCAAGTTTTTCAAGGAAGAACACTTTTTAATACAATACTTAGAAAAGAAAGAGCTAAATGATGCACTGCATGACTTACGGCATATTTTGGCAAGGAAAAATCTCTTACGGTTTGTTTGCACTTTCAAGTATGTTTATGCATTCAAATTAAGGTTCAACAATAAAGTAATATTAGAAGACAGAGAAAAGAAACTGACCAATACCTCTCAAGGTACCTCTTTGGTGATAGCACATAAAGAATTGGCAAAAAGCCTGGTTTGAGAAGTTCCGAGGACTAAGTTGTTCACTATTTCGTTAATAAATGCTTTGAATAAAATAAAACAGGAAAAAAAGAAAAAGGATGAAAAGATAATTTTAAAAGCACACCTTATAAACCTGTTGAAAAGGAAGACGGTACTACGGATGACACGTGCTGTACGGGATTCTTCATTCTGAGATCTGGACAATGTTAAACCATCATCCATGTGACCTTCATGGTGCATTATTGCCTGCAATACAAAAACAAAAAGCAGCCATTGCAAAATGAAACACTATTCACAAATAAGAAATATAAAAACTCACATAGTAAGGCAGGCTATGAAATTCAGTTAAAAACATATAATCCCATGTAATACTTCCTCTTGTCCAAGGAAACACTTGTACTGAGCCAGAAGGTTCAGTGCCATAAAAATCTCAAAGTCACAACTTTTGTAAATTATACAATTTATTAAAGAAATTAAAAATCAAATCTAAGGGGGTGGGGGGAAGGGGAAAGGGTTTGTTGTTTGTTTTTTCTAACCTTAAAAATTAGTTCCCTTACACAGCAACGGAACCCTAAAGTACAAACAAGGTCAAAACAGGTATTCTTTAATTGTACTGACTTCCAAGCATGTTACTGGCCTTCTTTCCTGACTATGCCTTGAGTCACTACCAATAACTTAATAGATTTTCATGTTTAGTTATCTATATACTCTGAAGGTATTCAATCCAATCTACTTAAATATTTTAAACTATTTTAGGTAAAAAAAGTCTTTTCATACATACACACACTGACAAACTATATTACTTACATTACTAAATTATTCAATAATGTATCTTATTTTGAATTATTTTAGAATTATTTAAGTATTATAATTATTCATCATATTACTATTACAATCACTAAATTTTACATTTATACAAAAACTGTTTCCTAAATATATATTTTGATACAAAATATTTATAGAATATTATGTGTATATTTATACATATATGACACAGGCAAATTATATTATATTAAAATATATATATAATATTATAAGGCATGACCTTCCAATTATACCAGATGTTGCTCTAGCTCTGTAGTTCTGGCATATTAAAACATTATGGAAAATACTATGGTGTGGATAAACAACACATTTTCTTTTATTTTTTAAAAGAAGGCTAAAATATTTTTTCCTTGCTGAGAAATAACTTCCCACAAATTTATACATTTACAATAAACACTAACAAAAATGTATGTTCTGGAAGGTGGGTTAAGTGGTAAAACAATCCTTTTCCTACTTTATCATGCTCAGCTAGCATTCTGCTTGGCCATGGTTTTCTTTAAAGGAAAAAATCCCTTAGTGCTCAGGACTTGACCATTCCAGCCCAAAAGATAACATGTTCTCAAAATGGAAAGACTTGACCTCAATCCAAACCACAGCACAAAGGAATTTTAGCATATTCTACAGGCTATTACTAGTATTTTAGTTTGATATCAAGTATATCCAGATTTAGCAATGTTTGAGGGTTAATGTCTAGAGGCTAATAGGTGCACTTTGTTTGGCTTTCAGTTTAAGAATTCAGTGTATCACGTAACTTTTCAACATGTGACTAAAAAAACCCCACTGTTTCACAAAGACATGCTTAAAACATTTTAAACCCAGAAATTAGTTTTTTCCTGTAGTTCTCTCGTGCCCCTGCCCCTTGCCCTATCAGACTGTGAAATCTCTTTACAGTCTTACCTTTCGCTGCACAGAACCCATCCTTACAGACTTTGCATCAGCAGACTGGTATGTGAGCCATAAGCCTGTATCTACATGTTGTATGAAGCATATTGAATCCCCGTATTTTATTTCAGGTGCTCCCATTCCATCCACCTCTTTTCTTGTCCCTATGTCCAACTTTTCCTGAAGAAGGAGAAAAATGTATACAAGAACAATAACTAACATGTTAATATTTGCATAAAATATTAAATACTAGGCAATCTTCCAGAACAGGACCTAAAAGAATCTTTGAGATCCTTCTTTAATAAAATGATTAAAAAATGGCAGAAGTGTAACTTCTGGTTAAACAAAAACCTAGCTTATTACACCAGGAAAGCCAGTTGTATTCATTTCACCCACCTTAGAAAGAACTAGGACCAAAACTGACAGCATATGTCATTATTGAAACATAAAAGCTTATTAAGACAACACCAAACATTAAATTCCCTAGATGAACCAGGCATTAACGTCCAGAAGCTTTTCCTTGGGGATTTTGTGGGGGTTTTTTCCATCCCTGGAAAGATGAGCACCACATTCCATACAATTTATTGCCAGTTGTCACAGAGAGGTGGACTTTAACCTGTCACTGCCCATTGCTGCCCAACAACAGGCTCAGTATTTCCTGAGAAAATCCTTTTCTGTGTGTTTGTGACTGGCCTGTTGACATGCTCTAAAAGAAGAATGGTGTGACCATGTGTCTGTCCAGTTGGTGCCCTATATAGACAGCAATTATTTTAGGAGAGGCAATTTAGTATCCCAAATAATACTATATTTTGTAACTGTAAGCTGAGGTGTTCCCTGACATCTAGCTTTTCTAAGAACAAATTCCTCCCCCACAAACATGACTTTATATTATAAACAGCCTATGCGTCCTGGTTCATGGCAGATCATCCGTTTAATCTCTCCAAAAGTATATGGTTCAACTGACTGATGTACCTCATCTTCCCACACTTAAAATCCAAAGGTAAGTATGGAAAAAACGTGTTACAAAGGATCAGTATACATCTTGTTAACTATAGGAAGTATGTTAATGTAGTTATGGCCAAAACTACTCAGGGGAGTTCAACTTTCTTCACAGCAAGTTGGATCTGCCTGTTCCTGAGGCTCTCACTGCTAGCTCCATTTTAGGCAAAACTCTTCTCCATGAAGAGTAACCAAAACCACTGTGACTCATTAGTTCTGATTCATCTGATCAAGTTATTGACACAGAAACCATTCATCATTCTCCTGGGAGCAGAGGGAATACATCACCATTGTTGCAGCTGAGACTACTGTAATACTGCAGGAGCTCTCCCTTCCACAGCTTGAACAACACAGGCAGGTTCATGGGTACAGTAACTCCCTGTATTCTGCTTCTATATATGCTCACACGAGCCCAGATAAGAAGCTGCTTAATTTTTACCACTCTTCAAAATATCTGTGCAAATTACAGGCCTTTTCTAGGCAATACAATCAGGATGCAAAATGATCCCCTTAACCAAATCCAGCTTCAACCTTCACTGCTTCTCCTGATCAGCAGTAGAGGACAAGCCACTTCTTCAGTTCCTCAGAGTAATGTTACAATTAACGAGACCAAAACTTCTAGATGTTCTATCCTACTACAACCAGGAAAGATAGGAGAATGATTACACCATACACATGTGCCTTCACAATCTGGGGAGAGACCTTCACAGTAAAAGATGACAAAGACTGGGTTTTTGAACAGAAAATAATCTCTAACTAATACTATTAAAAGATTTTTAAGCATTAAGTAAGGGCAGATGTCATGTAGCTAGATTTTTACTTTACAATTATGAATGCATTTTGAGGCACTTAAAAAAACCCCCTCAGGTGAAATTCTTATTATTTCTTTTCATAACATCAAGCTTCCAGATATATTCATCCATTCAGATTATTAAATTGTTTCTGGATACTGATTTTAATTTCACTATCTTGTAAATGCCTGATTCCTTAAGTGCTGAAATTCTTATTAAAATCTTGTCCATTGATACATGTTAACAATTGATTTATTAATCCATCTGATCCCAATTACCGAGTTATTGTGTGCTTCTATTTCATTATTAGTTCATTAGTTTGTTCATATCATTTCTCTAAATGTTGTATTCAATTCTTTCAAAAGCTAGCACAAATAAACGGAATGTAATAACAGTTGGAAATTGAAAAGCTACTTATAATAGGACATTGCACACAAATGATGATACAGGAAAAAAATAAATTAGGTCCTGCTATCATATGAAGAAATGACAGTCTGATTTCAAGCTCCAGTCTTTTGAATTCTTTTCATAACTAAAATTACTGTGACCCTGTGTGAACATACTGTGCTTCTGCATTGTAAGTTTTTCTTTTTTTCTGTCTTCCTCCTCGCAACTGATTTCTTAAGATATGAATACATGAATTCACAAATTTTCTCATAAAGCACTATTAATAACATGAGGGATTATTAATTTAAAATATTGATCCATACCTTTTTTTTAAATCTACTGACTCTAAAAGAAAGAGGTTTGATATTGAAATCTTCATTCCAATTAGAATTAACATTAAATTTCCTTAGCAGGAAAAACTGCAGTGCCAACAATTTGCTAAACAAGACCTTTGTCCTCAGCTATGTAGGTTTAGAGCCCAGATTGAATTCAGTCACATTCAGTTGAGCTCTTTCCTACAAAATATATAGAGCAGCCAGGGAAGTATATAGTATGTCGTGGATTGGTTTAAATACAGGGGAGAAATGGAAAGGTAGGGGATGGTGTGGAGGGAGCAGGCATTACAGCATTCACTTTGGGAGCTTCGAGACATTGAGCTTTTTGGGGGGGTGAACAGGAACCACAAATTGTTTATAAAGGGCAAAGTTTGAACAGAGTGCTGGATTCCTGCCGATAAACAGCAGGTACTTGAGAAAGTATATATAATGTATCAACCTCCTATCTACTGTATAATAGTTCATCTGAAAATCAGGTCCGTCCCTCACAACGTTCTCCTGGAGAAAGTGGTGAATCATGGCATAGACAAGTGTACCCTTCACTGGATAAAAAAACTGGCTGGATGACCATGCCCAGCAAGTTGTGATTAATGGGGCAAAATCCGGTTGGTGACCGGTCACCAGTGGGGTCCCTCAGGGCTCAGTTTTGGGGCCAGTCTTGTTTAATATCTTTATTGATCTAGATAAGGGGATTGAGTGCACCCTCAGTAAGTTCGCAGATGACACCAAACTAGGTGGGAGTGCTAATCTGCTTGAGGGTCGGAAGGCTCTACAGAGGGATCTGGACAGACTGGGTCAATGGGCCAAGGCCAATGGGATGAGGGTTAATAAGGCCAAGTGCCGGGTGCATTTTGGTCACAACAACCCCAGACAATGCTACAGGCTTGGGGAAGAGTGGCTGGAGAGCTGCCCAGTAGAAAAAGACCTAGTGTTGGTGAACAGCCGGCTGAACATGAGCCAGCAGTGTGCCCAGGTGGCCAAGAAGTCCAACGGCATCGTGGCCTGTATCAGGAATAGTGTGGCCAGCAGGAGTAGGGGAGTCATTGTGCCTCTGTACTCGGCACTGGTGAGACCTCACCTTGAGTATTGTGTTCAGTTTTGGGCCCCTCACTACAGGAAGGACATAGAAGTGCTGGAGTGTGTCCAGAGGAGAGCCACCAAGCTAGTGAGGGATCTAGAGAACAAGTCATACGAGGAGAGGCTGAGGGAACTGGGCATGTTTAGTTTGGAGGAGGCTGAGGGGAGACCTCATTGCCCTCTACAACTACCTGAAAGGAGGTTGTAGAGAGGTGGGTGTTGGCCTCTTCTCCCAAGGGAATAATGACAGGACCAGAGGAAATGGTCTAAAGTTGCGGCAGGGGAGGTTTAGATTAAATATTAGGAAGAATTACTTTACTGAGAGGGTGGTCAGGCACTGGAACCGCCTGCCCAGGGAGGTGGTGGAGTCGTAATCCCTGGAGGTATTTAAGAAACGTGTAGATGCGGCACTTCAGGGCATGCTCTGGTGCCCAAGATTATTGGTTTGTGGGTGGGTGTGATGTGATAGGATGTTGTGTTTTTTGTTTTGTTGTTGGTGTGGTTTTGTTTTTTGTTTTGTGTTTGTGTTTTCTTTTTAAGGTTGGACTCGATGATCTCAGAGGTCCCCTCCAACCATGGTCATTCTGTGATCTGAGAAACATCAGAAATCACTATGTCACCATTCAATAATTGCATATCAGTATAGACATTAGGTGAGGTTTCCAGCCCACTACACTCTTACCATAACCTGTCACTACACAACCATCTGCTAATTCTTCCTACAGCATCTTTACAGTTCAAAGCTTCCATTGTATTTGCAGTCTAGGCCCATTCTCAGACCACAACTGTTTCTAATAAAAGATCAAAAATCTTGGTTCACTGCACTGGAATAAACAGAAACAACTGGTTTTTGCAACAATCTGTAAGCTACCTCAGTAATAAAAAGCAACAAGAACGTATGGAAAATTAAAAATGTGCCAGATTTTCTCCAGAAAGACGTCCTCTTTATAAACAGTTTTTAGTCCATGCATACAAGAATACAAGCCAATCTTCCCACATTTGTTGCGGGTTAAACGGATATCATGATTTTAAATGGTTTTATCTTAATGTTGAAAAAAAATATCTTATGAAAACTCATCTTAAATATGTTATTTCACTCTGATTTTTCTGTTCAATTCTTTATAACATTTTGACATTGATTCCCACAATTAAGGCTTGTCCTATCAATTTTAACTCCTGTCATCTGACCCAACCTACACCTGTGGCACAGGACTCACAATCTAGTAGATCTCACTGACTAGAAGAAGGTAATTCAGGCCTGCTTTTTAAGCTGACATTAATATATTTCCTATGAAATTTTTTTACGAGGGGCAACGGGCACAAGTTGGAACATAAGAGGTTCCACTCAAATATGAGGAGAAACTTCTTCACGGTGAGGGTGACGGAACCCTGGAACAGGCTGCCCAGGGAGGTTGTGGAGTCCCCTTCTTTGGAGATTTTCAAAACCCGCCTGGATGCAGTCCTGAGTAACATGCTCTAGCTCTAGGCAATCCTGCTTCAGCAGGGGAGTTGGACTAGATGATCTCTATGGTCCCTTCCAACTCTAGAAATTCAGTGAAATTCAGTGAAAATTCAGGTGAAGATAGAAAAATACAGGCCATAAAATCTGATTAAAATTAGTACATTTTCTCTCCACTGGAAAAGACTGGGGACAGGAAAAGCAGACTTTGTACAGAATATATAAACATTTCTAAAGTAGTAAAGTTACCTTATATCAGTGGAAAAGTGATATTAAGCTAATGTTTTTTATCAAAAAGAATCAACATTTAGCCAACGCAAGAGAGAAAAAAAGATCCACAGAATCTAATCATGTTCAGGGAATAAATTGTAGGTATCTGTGGACATCCTGTGCTGAGTGAAGTAAGACTACAAGAGAGAAAACAAGGATTTTCTGAACTTCAGATACCTCAAAGGCTAATATAGTTCCCATTTAATGGCAATTATTAGAGCAGTATATAATAACCAGAGGATAAATCCCAATTCCCAGAAAAGAAATGAAGAGAGTGTTAGCTCTTCAGAATACCCATATCTTCTGAGTGCTGTTTGGCTTGTGATATTTTTAAGTTTTCACATTTATTTTGTTAATATAATAAAAGAATTTTAACACATAAGAAGATTCTGATCTAATTTTAAAATTTCTCTACCAGAATGATGTGTTATGGGAAAAAAAAAAAAAAAAAAAAAAAAACAACAAACTTGTGTTTTACTTTATGTTACTTTGAGCATCTGAGAAAAGCATTCTGGTTCATATATGACAATTTATAAAAAAACTTCAGCTTTTCAATTCTCTTCCGCGTATTTTTTAAATGCAGTAGTGGCAAGCTAGTGTGTTTAAAGTGATGGGTAAAGCCCTTGCAAATAATAAATATTGAGCATTTACATTTCTATCTGAATCTTCAGATTTACAGGGGGATACATTTTCAATATTTTCTCTGTAAACACGGAAACTTCTTTTCATTTGGAAATCGAAATTATCATCAACTCACATGCCCAAAGGAACTGAGTCTCTAACACTGCAAATACGGGTACTCTTCCCTGGTTTTGCCTACTTAAAGCTAACTTATCTATAGCACAAGGGGGACCTGCTTTTCAGGCAATGGAAGGAAGAATTATGACTGTGGCAAAAAAGGACTGAAATTGCTATAAGAAAGATCTAGCCGCTTGACATACTCCCAACTATTCATGCTCTGTATACAAGAGAGATGAGGGGCTACCTCTTATCCAGGAATAGTTCTTTTGTGCTAACTACATGCAACAACACAAGTGAAAAGTTGGATGGTTTGTCCGTACACACTCAGAGGAAAAGAGCCCCCCTAAAGCTGCTTATCTTCCCTACAGAAGCTATTATAGCTATTTATTTAACACTCTTTTCCAGAGAGGGGAGGCACCTAAAAATTTTTAATGCCTCTATCCTAATAAAGTAAAACATGATAGTCCCTCAAGAAGTCCTAAGCAGGAGACTGGATTCATCCTCAGCAATGAAGTGCAAACCATTTCCCTGCTTCTCCATAATTCCTTCTAAATAAGTCTTTAGTTAAAATGAATATTGATATCCATAAAATTAACATCAAACAGGATTTTCCAAACTTCCAATGTATTTGAAAATCTGTATTTAAATATCAGTAACAATATATCTATCATGCGCTGAGACTAATTTATCGATCCCTTATTGAAGGTGTCAAAGGAAAATTCAAACTATGGTAACTTTAAATTAGACTACAGTAAAGTATCTGTTGAAAGAAATCCCGATTTTTGAACTCAATTTAAATAAACCGCAATACTATAAATGAATATTGAAAATAAATAAAATATTCAATAATAATTAATAAAATAAATAAAATAAATATTAATTAAAATAAATAATATAAACCTAGTAGATATAAGCAGTGAAGTACCAGTAAAGTTCACCAGAAAAAACAAATAAGAAATGAGGAAGCTGTTCAAAGGTGGGCAAGCAGTACAAAAAAAGCCAAAACCAAAAAACACCCCAAAAACTCACAACCCACAAACAAACAGCCAGGTAGAATTTCTCTTTCCCAAAGAAAGTATCATAAAAGAAGCTATAGATATTAATGATACTGAGATTTCGGGCTTTTTAAATCAGTGAAAAGGTGCTAAAGAGATTGGAATTACTACTAGTTATATTAATGCTGCCATAATGATTCCATACCTTGGAAGACCGAAAACAGAATGCTGTAGATTTTACATCTGCTTTCTCTTTGTCTGTAAGAAGAAGAGTCTTGTCATCCAGGAGACTTAAATATTTTCCTGTTGTTATATGTCTTAGTCTGAATGGCTGTCCCCATCTAATGTGGCTGCCACTCCACCTAAGAAAGTTCATAGGAAACATTTGTTTTTTTAAATCAAAACATAGATTTCAACTACTGGCAAAAAAATTTTCAAGTACATCAATTTTCTCTCAACTATCTTCTTTTGTAAACTAAATAGCCTCTTCTGTTTAAGTTGAGGGGAGAGGACTTTCAAGAGGAAGAAAATATGGAAGCTTTATGTCTTAGAAATGCATTTTTTTTTATGTCTTCTGCACAGCAAAGTCACAATACAGAATTAGTATGTGCAGTCTTTCTGGGAAGGACTAGAACTGATGGAGGACTTCAGGCATGCATATACTAACTTACAAACTAAAGCATTTGCATAAATAGTAACGTGCCTGCAATTCAGCAATGAATGTATATAGCTATTAAAATATCATACAGGAAAATTGGGAGGTGAAGGACTTGCAGGAGAGAGTGTTATTCTTCGGATTTTATTTGGGTGTTTTTTCCTTGTAGGAAAGTCTTTTTCCTTAAACTAAAAAAAAAAAGATTATTGCTGCCTTTGCTTAGTTGCTTTGACAGTTCTCAAATTCTCAGTCATGTATGTTCAAATGTTTACACTTCAGAAGTTTGTATACAATGTCTGTCAAAGTGAGATATATGAAAGTCATAAGAGAAACCTGTAATTTCTTAAGTCCTCATGTTGCTCCAGTACCACCACTTATTAAGTACATGCAATGAGGAAAATAAAAAGCCAGACATCCTTCCACAGTTTCATTTTTGTCACTTAAGCACTCTCAAGGTCAATTTTAGTCTAGAGTAAAAATCTCACTGCCCTACCAGTAGCATTTAATATCATCCTATTAAATAAAATGCACACACAGAAAACATCATTAGAGCTTAACCTTTCCCTAAGCTGCCCTGATTTAATATCTTAAAACCAATCATTTATTAGTCATTGGAAATTTGATCACAGGCACATATTGTAAAACAACTTAAGTGCAATTTTGCCATGCCATTACCTTAATAAACAAGGCACAATTCCTTACTATCATTCCAACACTTCCAACAATGCAAGATAGCATTTTTTCCATAAATTTTTGCCTTTCAAGACTTCCAAATGGCTTAAACAAGTTACAGGGTGGAACACATGAGTTATTATTTTTAAGGAAAACAGTTCTGATTATATCACATGTATGTGTTAAAAATGTAAATTGTGAATTCACTAACAGCTACAACAACATAAAAAAAATAATCAAAATACACACAGCATGTGTGTTAACATGCACTCTCTACAGGAAGTTGTTTAATTTTTCATGAAAGTGATATAGAGCACCCTTTGGAGATTAATTTAGTATTACCAGTCTGGCTTTACAGCTACAGATCTCATTTTATGGGAACATTCTTACTATACAAGAAGTTCCCTGCCAAATGGACTTTTGCTGAGAGATATTTTACTTACGCAACTCTTAGAGTCTCTAGTCGCCAAAGGGAACGAGCATGAATTGACACAGGGCCACCTTCATAATGGACAGTTCTGAAAACCAAGCAAAGGCACAGACTAAAGTTCAACTCTGCTGGAAAAAATCATTGTAATTGTTCATTTAACTGCAACTCCCATTTATAGACTCACAAAACAATTGTTGCAACTGTCAGACTCAAAGGTTATCAGATTCAAAAGCAGCTCTTACCAATTAAATCTTCAGACTTTGTTATCAAATTTTGGTTTAATTATTTAATTAGTTATGAAATCCATTATTGTGATATTCATAACAACAAAATTATACAGTTTTTGCTTAGATCTTTGTGCATCTTTTAAGGATAGAGAATCCAGGAAAAAGACATTAAAAAAATAAATCAATAGCCTGATAATTACAATATTTCTAGATTGGAAATAACCCCAAATATCAAACGATGATAAAGACTTGTGATCATTGCATTCACCTCACAAGAAAGGTAACCTGCTTTCAGTGCTTAAACTATAAAAATAACCATGTAACTTACTACATTGAATTATGAAAATTCACTTATTTGGTACTCCATTTTATTGTCATAGCACCTGAAGTTTCACAACCACACTGATACAGTCTTTACATATCTCATATGTTAACAGCTTCCTATTTCCAAATTTTAATATGTAATGACCCCTCTAGATCCTGCACATATCCAGAAATCTAGGTGCTTCTGAGAAACAGTCAATTAAGCCTAAAAATGGTTGGGTTCCCCATTATTCTACAAACAGATAAGTGCTCTATACCGGATCCAGAAAATGGTTTAGCTTTATGGTCACCAAAAGCCCTGCGTAGGTAGCCTGGCTTCTCATCAAAGCAAACACTGAGGAATGCAGTGAGTATTACGCAGCGCCACTCGAGATTCAGGCAGCCGTTCTTTGCACTGCTTCCTGCCTGCATCTTTATTTCTGCCCTAAGACACTGACAGAATTTTAAAAACCTAGGCCTTTCCTTTAGGAAAATGAATAAAGGAGTCACTTATGCAAAGGAGTGCTGTCACTATGTTTATTAGATCAAGCATGTCAGGGAACACTGCCAAAAAATGGCATAGTTTTACGGATCCTGGAAGAGCGTATGGATTGAGTAAATGTTGTGATCTTCAGCCAAGATCAGGCACTGCCAAAAATAGCCAGAGGCATTTTTCAGGGAATAATAATTTTTCAGGGAATAATAATAACAAATGTGTAGGCATTTGCCAATGTTCATTAGAAGCAATTTTTTGAGGACCACAATTTTGGATTTGGGTACCTAGTACTTACTAGGCTTTAGCTTCCAAAGTCCTCCTGTGGATATAACACTGAGGGACTGAATGCTTAGCCCAGAGGAAAACCCAGCATTGAAGGAGATGGTTGAAAACCAAAAGAAATAATGAGTTAGAATATACTTCTCAGTACTGTTAACAATACATGAAACTACAGATGTGTTAAAATTAATCTTGGAGCATGCTAAAAAGTATTAAGGAAACAAACACTCCCAGCCACTGCAAATGAATGAAAATAAATAATACAGGGGGAAAAAAATGAGTCAAAATACAAAATAAATATTCCTCACTACAATTACAGAACCACTCACACTGAACATTCATGACCTCTGTATAAATAGCAACACTGACACACGTTCCATGTACCAAATAGGATTTATAGATGCGTATATAAACATATACAAAATCCTCTCCTTGACCTTTTAACCAATACTTTCTCCACGTATTATCTTAGTCATTTCCAATAGCTGTGGTGCTGGGAGCAGCTGACAGGTATTAGTAAGTCTTTCTTATCTCTCTCACAAAAGGGAATGAAATCCAAAGTCAATCTTACTTTTTATTGATATAGACCTTCATCAGTATAGTAAAATGCAAACGCTAAACAGTCTTGCATTCAGCTGCTTCTCTGTTCAGACGCTCCCTCTTCTCTTCAGGCCTGTGCTCAAATTTTTGTTCTGCAACTAACAGACTGGGTTTATGTCTAATATCTAAACAATAAGAGATCAGATGTCACTCTGGTTGATTTTTAGGGTTGGGGGGTGTGAGGGTGCAAGTGTTTGTTTGGGGACCTCAGAGGGATTGTTGGTGGGTTGCTGCTTTTTAAAGTAGAAACATTCTGATTACATTCTGTCTTCAATATGAACCTCACTGACAAAAATGCATTTGTTTGCATTTTGTTCAGCAATTTTCAAATCATTAAATATATGAGAAATCAGGTCAAAGCAAAGCCTTAAATTAATCAGAATATTTGATTTTTAAGTTGGTACCTTGTTACTTTTCAGTGATGAGGTTCTTTCTCACAATGAAAACCTGGAAACTGTCACCAGTTTTTCAGTCTGAGTGTTCTTTTGAAGTTAGCTTTGGATTACACATAGCAGTTGGATCACTGTAATTTTAAAAATCTAAAAAGCCTCCCATTGTGAACTTAAAGGTACAGCTTCTCATGGGTGAAGCTGTTTTTTGCTATGTGACTGTCCATCCATTATTTCCTTTCTCTCCTCTTTCAAAAGCTGAGCTATCAATCTTGGAATGGTCACATAAAATAAGAAAATGGGAAAGAGATAGAAAGGAAGAAATCCTAAATAAAAACATGCAATTTGTTTACCAAAGGAAATAAAAAGGATGCTGGGATTGTCTCTTGGATTCCATATAAATGAATGGGTACAGTAGCAACAGAGTGAGTAAAGATAGAAAGACAGTGATAGCATTTGAAGGATATAAGTCAAAAAGGCAGCAGTAAAGCCTCAGCAAAAGAATAAGTGGCAGCAATCTAGAGGGGTACACAAAAAGAGCTGGAGGGCTAGAAATCAAGGATCCTTACACATAAGCAAAAGGAGAAGCTCAGAGATTAGGGCTGTCATGGTTTGGGCCCTCAAACCAGGACAGAGGTCAAGGATGGAGCAGCAAGACTTTGTACAGGCAGAAAAGAAGATACATGCTACAAACAACCAAGTCAGCATAAATAGGATGTAAGCTCTTGTGCCTTTAGCTAGATATTGTAAAGAAAAGGTGGCTTTGAATAAATGATACTTCTTCTTCATTGAAGGGTAAGTCACCTTGCCATTACCATAACTTCATGCATTCCAGACATTGCCCCAGAGGAGCTGAATTAATTCATAACCTAGACCATCTCATACTTTTTTTTCCCTAAGAAATCCAAATTTAATTTTTAACTCATTTTATTAAAATAAATGTAGTAAATTGCTCTGAGATTGCTCAAACCAACTGTCTCAGAACTTGCTCTAAATAAAATCATTATTTGATAGGATGCACCTCATTTCTTTTTACATACTCTTAACAACTGTTTAGTGCTGAAAAGAAAGTCTATTTCATAACCTTTTAATCCTTCCTGAAACTGACAGTGGTAAGCCATAGCAGATACTGATATTACTAGGTCAAATAAAACATTGCATGTGGATAACCTAGAAAAATTCTCTATTAAAGATTTACTACAGATTTACATTGACAGGATGGAAAAAGTAAAATGTCAAGTTGTGAAGTGCACAGAAAATGCACATTTCTTGCCAAACAGTCGAGAAAACCTGTGAATTACTATGAATTATTATGAAATTATAAATAATGTAAATCTATGAGGAAATTAAAAATAATAGCAGAAAAAAAGGGATATGAGTTATAGTCTCCCCCTAGAAAACTTGAGATACCTTAAACCTTCTGAGCAATACCCAGAACACTAATTACTGAAATTTTTTGCGTTCTTACAAAACACTTTATTTGCATAGTCTACATTTATGGAATAAGAGTTTGGAAACACTTTTGTTTCAAGTGAAAATATCTATAAGGAATTCAGAACCTTTGAGCATTTTCAGTTCATCTTTCCTATAAACCTTAATCTACTTAATTAGTGGGTGTAATGAAGTCATTTTTGGTCTGACCTATGACCGTAAATTAAATTTAAAACATCATTCTTTCCCTGACTGCGTCGTTAATCTCTTTAATTCCCCTTAATATAAACAGTGAGGGGAGCTGGACAGCGCGGGGGCGGTGATTGCAGCACCAGGGACAGCGCAACCAGCCCGCGCAGAGAAGACTTTCCCAATTCAGCTCTCAGTCCCAAATTCCCCTTCACACGTGCCAGACCCCGGCCTTTTAGGGTACAACAGACCTCACCAGTTTGTAATGCCATACCAAAGAGTGCATCTTACCCTTCTAAAGAGAATAGCATGGAAAGGAAAGCGAAAAGGAGCTGGGATGGGCTAAGGCGCATTCACCACTTTACATCCCTCTCTATTCATTTCTGAGACTAACACAAAACATTCCATATAATTTACAAAAGCTATAATGTAATATGTTTAGCCCAAAGAAACTCTCCAAGGCAGGAATGACAAAAGTGCTTCTGGAAATGAGGCTACACACATTCATTGCCTACTGAAGGCCGATTCTGAATGGATGGTTTGATAACTTGGGGTCTGTTCCACCTGAAGGGATACTTTGCAAAAGCCAGGAGCACTTTTGTCACTGTCACAGGTAACTTCTTTCTGTAATAATATATTTCTGAAGGGTCCAAACTGCACTGCAGTCATCACTTTAAAGTACGTATTACAAATCAAAATGCAAATGAGTTGCAATGGGAACACATTCACAGCCCCCTCCTACACAGAGAACTATGAATATCCAAATACTCACAGCCCTACTTCTGTGTGGACTTTAAGGTCTAAAAGAATAGGAATGATGGGGGTATGGTAAAGAGCAAACATCACGACCCAATTACATAAAAATAAATAAATAAATAAATAAGGCAGAAAAAAATTCATTTTGATTATATACACCCACTGCCATTCCTTTTTGGGGACTCTTAAGTAAAAAAAGTCCAAAACCACAAAGTAATCAAAAACTTTACAGTCATGTAAACCTGTCTGTATTAATAATTAGCTGATATTTTTACAGGAAAATAAAAATGACACACATAATACAACAATGTCAAAAACATATAATAATTCCTCTTAATTGAACAGTAAAAAAAAAGGGGGGGGCTGTTGACTGATTCAGTTGTGATGGGGAAAAAATCAGCTTATTAAAAAGCTTTTAAAATCTCTGCTGCACAACCTGAATTTATTATGAACATTTCTTGCACATTTTTTTAATTAAAGAATGAAACAATGGTAAACACTTTCAATGTATACCTGCTCTAAATAGCAACTTCCACCATTATTAGAATAAATTTATTCATTCCTGTGATATTATACATTCACAAGTGAAGACTCAATACTATAATTATGAAATAAGGGTTTAAAAAAAAAAGAGAAAAAAAGTGTGTCACAGTTTCAACAGCAAAACATGCCAAATGAAAGCAAAGACCATGTTCAGCTACCTGTTATACAAACAGCGATCTAAATCTCCTGCTGGATAATCATATACAACCCTCTGTCTAAAAAAGTATTAAAAATTATTCGCATATTTTTCATGTATGAAACAGGAGGAAAAGGGTGCAAAAGGAGACTGTGCGGTCCTTTATTTCCAGAAAAAAACAAACATAAACCAAGGAAATCCTTGTGAGTCTGCCTCATTGCCATACACACAAGTGACAGATTGCTTCTATAAGCTCATATGATGGGAGCCCGGTCACAAACCATGAGGGCAGGGAGTGGAGGAAAAAGAGTCAAGATAAATACAGCCTCCCAGCTACTCTGCCACTGCAGAAGTTTCCCCTGACTTTGAAGACAAACAGAATCCAAGTAGCCAACAGAACACCAAGCTGATTATACTATGCCTTCTCTTGTGTATCTCTACCTCTATTTACCTTTCACTCTACCTGCAAATGCTTCTGAAATTTGAATTGAAGAGCTACAGAAACAGTACTGCAAATTTTAGGTCTCAGTTGCTATAGATGATTAAGGCTTTTTAAATAATAAAAACACAGTTTAAGGATTCTAAGAACAAGGCTTTAAACACTGCCCTTAATCCAGCAACATACCTAACTAGAATGTGCACTAAGTCATATTTAACTCAGTGAAATTGCACATACTTAGCTTTTTTCCTGTTCCTTTTTTGTTCTTCATCTGGGTGAGTGAGTGAAAACTACCAGGGTCATGACCAGTCTACCCGGGGTGTTTTAAAAACAATACCACTATATTTTTTCTAGTGTAATATCAAGTAAGCCAACACATTACCACAAACATCTCTATTTGCACTGCTTTCAATTGAAATACTTTTTAATTAGAAAGCAAGCTAAGTCTAGCAGCTCCAGGGAGAATCTACTTTAAACTGGAAATGTACACTTCTGAGTAGATAGGAGCCCCCCAGCCTCAAGACTTCTGTGTGGTAAATAATCCACTACAACTATTAAAAATTATTTTAAGGTATCTGATTCCAGCTAGATTTTTTTTTT